>NC_039368.1:98307346-98550860 GCF_003573695.1 Papaver somniferum
GTTTGATTGTATCCTCTAGAGACGAAGAACTAGTACTATAATCTTCTTGCTCGTAAGACTGATGCATGTGTGGATAGTAATTGGGCTCACCATGGTATGAACTATAACCTTGAAAAGGTTGGCGTTCCCAACTACTATCCCACCATGCTCATAAAAATGATGATGTCCATATTCAAACTCAGGTCGATACTCATTGTATTGGCTTCTATCATACCAGTTCGACATTCTTAATTGCAAGGGAAATCTACACAATCACAAACAAGGCTGACTCGACCAAATCAAACCTATAGAATCTAGCAAACAAAAAGCATGATGACTCCACTTAGATTGTTTCTAGACCAGCTTCTATCTTTCGAAAGGGAATTCGTTACAATTTAAGCAAACCCCTCTGGAATCAATCCGAGTCAAAGTAAGTTGAATTGAGGCGAGGGAAGCTCGGTGGAGCTTTGATACCCAAGGCCTCGCCGCTATCACAAGGCGGCGCAGTCACGCATTCAACTCACAGAAACCATCATGAATTTTGAAGTGTGCTTAAAGAGCAACCAATATTTTTCGAACGAGTTTCCTATTAAGCTCGTTACCCTATTGGTCTCGTTCTATTCAAAATTTTAGGCTTAGGTTCGCGTTTGGTTTCGTTTTCCTAAGGCGGGCAAGAAGGAAACGGTGATGAAATCCGAGTCCTTATCTTGATTTGGCCAGGCCTTGCCCTTTACTAGGAAATTAAAAACAGTCCAAATTCGTCCTCAATCAATGAATCACCTTAAGGAATACAGTAACTCTCTTACAGGAGATTCGCGAGTGTTTCGATGGACTTACCTCCCGTACCAGACGGGGGATGAACCGTTGAAGTCGACTCGGGCCACGACTCCTATGTCATGTACGAACCCGAGGGGCCGAGACGATATCGTAATCGTCGTCCTTCCCTGCAAAAAATTTATTTATTTCTATTTTTTTATTAATAATAAGACCCTTCCGTAGGGTTAAAAAAAAAGTCTTAAAGTCTAGAATAAAGTCCAAATAAAAAGTCCAAAAATAACAAAAATTATGAAAAATAAAGCCTATTTACAAATTCTAAAAATAAATAAATAAAAGCTATATACAAAAAAATAATAATAATAAAAATTAAATCCTAAAAAAAAAATTATGTCTTTTTTTTCTTCTCTTTTAGCTTTAAGCTTTTTGTTCCCAAGTCCTTAGTATTCCACTTCGAACCTGTAAATCAAAGACACAAAAAGAAATGTAAAAAGAAACAAATAATAATAAATAAATAAATAAATTAAACCTAAAAACAAATCTATATACAAGTCCGCGTCGGCGGCGCCATTTTGTTGTAGTATTTCGATTGCGGTAAATAAGGATTCGTTGCTCGGACTTGAAAAGATTTTTAAAACAAAAATATGTACAAAATTTGTCACAGGATCAAGAGATACTGGGACTCAAGATTTCACCAATTCTTATACTCATGCGATTCAATTATTAATTCTAGACAATTAAAGCTTATATTGATAACAAATATCGACTCTTACTTTGCCAAAAATAGATTTTGTAAGTATTATTTGTAAATCATAAGCATGATGCATCAAGAATCTCATGGATTAAGCATACATCATCAGACAAAATCACAAATAATCAATAAAAATCATAATTCCATTCATAATAGTGCAAATAGTCATAAAAGAATTAAATAAAAATTACTCATGCATAAAGAATGGTTTCTTCCATCATCCCAGTATTGGGGTTTAGCTATTCATATTAATCATACACTCAAAATATTAATTCAAAGATCAAAGTATGATTAAAAGAGTCAAAAGTTATAAAACAGTGGTTCTGAGACTCACAAAACACGTCCAAAAAGAAACGATACCACAAAACTGCAGCTAAACTGCGACACTTATCCACTGCGCTGGAACTGTTGAAGAACGACGCTTCTCTGCTGCTGACGCTGCTGAAAATAAGACTGTCCTGGAGAGTCTGTTCTTCGTGTTCTTGAAGCTCTTTAATGGCAGCAGCAGCAGCAGGTGAACATTGCTGCTACTCCTTCTTCTTCGCTCCCCCTGGCTCTGGCTCGACCCCAAACTCTTGATAAACCTTCTCTCACTTCTCTCCACCTCTTATATACTTCACAGCTCAAAGAAATCCCGATAAAATCTCTTTTTTTCTTTCTTCCAAAGTCTCGGAAAATATTTCTCAAAGCTTCTCAAAGCTATTCGTACGCGTCTGTTAGCTATAATCTTTCCACCAAACTCTTATCAAGACTTGAACAGTACCTAGTACGTAACTATCCAGCGTAAAACTCTCACAAAATCTTTCATGGAAATCCTTGAAACTGGACAGAACAATACGTATCCTGTTTGGACTTTGATCGCTTCTCCCAGCCATTCCATCCCAAGTTGATCGATAAAATCACTTGCATATGGTCTGTTTAGTCTTAACAGGCCTAGCCCAATTGATTTCAGGGATTTAATCTCCCTCAAAACTGCCTAGAAATCCAACAGCAAATTATCAGACGTGAACTTTAGTTTTCCCGCCAAATTCTATTATTTGAACTTTGAATGTGGTGTCCCCTTAACCAGACTGGGAGTCCCTTTAGCATATGCCTTGAAATGGGGTGCCCCTTATCCAAATTAGGGGTGCCTTTAGCAATTCTTTTGGGATGTTTTCCGCACTTTTTCAGGGTTCCTCCGGGGTATTTCCGGTACACTATCAACGACAATCCAAGGGCCACATTTTTAGCCAATTTTTGCCGCAAAGCCTTATTTATCCAAAAACACCTACAAAGAGATTAAAAACCAAAATAAGTACAACAATGGGCACTAACAATATACACAATTGAGATAAATTAGACACATAAATGCGTCTATCAACTGTGCTGATGTGCTTATTTTTCTGGCACAACATAACACATTAAGCTAACGTGTTGTGCCCGAATTTTATCTTGTTGTGCAAAACTGCTGGCCCGACCCAATTTACACCTTTAGCTAAAACTTTTAGTTAATCGTTTTTTTTTTTGTTTTGTTTTATGGAAGCATGTATTTTATTAATTTAAACTGAAATTACACATGGGAATGTTATGCACATAGAATCTACTATTACAATAGAACTTATAGGTGGGGGAATTACATTATCCCACGTTGTTGTTGCGAGCTTCCCTATGGGGTAATCATCTGCATCTCGATTTTCCAGACCGTCCGCTACTTGATTTCCTTCTCTGTAGATGTGCCTAATAGTATATTATGGAATATGGGTGAACCTGTACTTGATTTCTGCAATCTGATTAGAAATATACTCAAGAAGCGTCGGTGTATGAGGTTAGTAAATGTCGTTAAGTTCTCCGAGTCTGTTTCAAATTGAACTTTTGTCCATCCTCATTCCGTCGCCGTCCTAGAAGTGATGAACATGGCCCAAGTTTTCGCTGCAAGTGCAGTGGTGATGCCCAGTGGCAGTGCTATCGCTAAGATTGTGTCGGCCTCCTCTTTTAGGCATATAATACCTGCTCCCGCTATTCCAGGCTTGCTGCTCCGTCCGTGTTAATTTTGATCTAATCTAAGTGGGATTTGATTCATCCTAGGAAGATGGTTTTTGTTACTAGTGTTGTTTGAGCTGGGTTCGGATAAGGTTCCCAAGTAGTACTGGAGGTAGGTGGTTTTGATCCCAGGTATATTCCTGCTGGAGTTTTATGTCCATATGCGTTATATTCGTCGGATTTGTTTGTTTCTGGCGATAGACTGCATTGTTCATACCTGATCAATAAGGACCAAAAAAGAAAGCAAAAAGATGTGGTTACTGGGGCCGGAGCTTTTTTTTTGGGAGCAGGGAGACTTTCGTATGATGGGGCAGTGAAGTGGGTATGCTATGAGTAGGGTTTTGGTTGTTTGTGAGATTAGATAGAAGGAGGTTCAAGGAATCAATGGTTGTTTTACAATGAAGTAGAATATGACTAGACGTTTCATGACCAGAACTGCATTGAGGACATAGGTTGGAGTTGGTGAGTTGGATGCGGTGGAGAATGTAGAGGGTTGGTAGACCCTCATTAATTTCTTTCCGCAAGAAAGGCTGTACTTTTGGGGGACATGGAAGTGTCCAAAGGAAGGTAGTTGTTAGGAGAGGATTTTGATGGGTTTGTGTAGAGTCATTGATGAGGCAGTTATATCCTGATTCCGTCGTGAATTTTTCGGTTTTGTGAAAAGGCCAAATGATCTTGTCTGATTGGTTGTTCCGTGGGATAGGAATGTTGATGATTCATTAAACTACGGGCTGGGGAAGTAGATTTATCCTATCATGATTCTAGTTCCCTGTTGATGGGTTAATATTTGTATTGAATTTTGGAATCCAATTTGATTGGATAGGGGTATTTAATCCTTCTCCAATTTGATGAAAGAGGTGATGCTTGAAGGTTGGTATGAACGATGCTAGTTGTATCCATTATGGGCTGGGAGATGATGGGAAGGGAGGGACGTTGTCGAAAATGGGTGTCTGTTTGAGGTATTTTGCATTATATAATGTGGCTAGTACGGAGGTGGGTTTTTCATGAATGTTCCAGATTTATTTCATGAGAAGTGCTTTATTGTGCTTCATGCTGCTTCTGATACCTAGTCTTTCATGAGCCATGGGTTTGTATAGTTTGTCCCTTTCTAGTGGGCGAAGCTTCTTGATGGAAGAGTCATGGCCATATAAGAATTTTTTTGTTGTACAATCTATTTTTTTAAGTGTGGATGTGTGTACAAAAGGTTTGTGTTTGCATGAGGTGATTGGTTGTAGGGGTAAGGGATGAATTTATGCGTACGAACCCGCCAGCTTGGTCTACGCATTTAGTTATCCAGCCATTTTCCTTGCGAGTTAGGCGCTGAAAGATTGGGGAAAGATATGGCTGAAAGACCTGCCATGTTTGAGTCACTCTCCTAGGTAGGTGTGTGAGGGGGTGTGGTGGGGTGAGTTGATGTTGTTGACATATTCAAGGCTTGTTTTTGTTCATCCAATTGGTACTGTTTTAGTTTCGGGTGATGGATGATTGTAGGTTTTGATGTGTTGATATGTTGACCCACAAAATTTTCATAAGCTTGTAACATGGTTGAGGTGATTGATGTCTTCCGGAGTTTCTTTATATGTTATCAACAAGTCATCTGCATACATGAAATATAATATTGGTGGGGCCTTCTGGAAATTGCGGAGTCCTCTATCCTTTTCTGGTTGTCAAGAGTTCCCAACTATGTGGATACCCTAGTTGGGGTGACGTACCCATGTGGAGTTGCATTGATATTAATAAAGTAGGTAACTGTTCATATGCACATCATAATATAATCCACGAAGGGTGAAGCGAAGCCTGAAGTGGTGAAAGCTTGTTTTATGAAACCCCAGTCCAAGAAGTCATAAGATTTCTGAATGTCTTGTTAGGGATATTTTGGGATCTTTAGTGCGGTTTGAGATTTTGATGTAGTGAAAAAGTTTGGCAGTGACAACTATGTTGTCGTGAATGGATATTTGTAGCACAAAGACACTCTGATACAGGATAATGAGAAATGGGAGTAGAGGTCTGAAGCGATTGACCAGTATCTTTGAAATAATTTTATAAGTGACATTACATAGTCCTATCGACCTAAATTGGAAGGGTTTTGAGGGGTGATCAATCTTCGGGATTAATGTAAGGTTAGTGTGGTTCATGAGGGGATGAATTAGAGCGAATTAAAGAAACTTCGAACCATCTCAATTAGTTGTGGTTTGGTTGTTTCCCAAAAAACTTTGAAAAATTTATTGGGATATCCATCCGGTCCTAGGACACGTTCTAATCCTATGGAGAAGAGCTTCATGGATCACTTCGGCTGTTAACTGATTACATTGATGAGGGTTAACCTTTGTGTTATTGCTTCAAACAGGCTTTGATCAATTACTGTATTTGGTGCATTGTACTGATCTGTGAAGTGCTGAAGCATGAGTTTGATAATTTCTTCCTTATCTGTAATCCAAGTGTTTGATGATCTTGGAGTTCTTGTATGTTGTTACAGTTTATATGAGTTGTAGTCTTGGTGTGGAAGAAGGCTGTGTTGTGGTCTCCGAACTGAAGCCATTGTATTCTGGATCTTTGTCGCCAGTAAGTTGCATGGCAATCAAGTAGATTTAGGTGTTCAATTCAAACTTGATTTTCTTGTTGAGTTCAGTGTCAGTGCGTCGTATATTGATGTTGGGCTGCCTTGATTTTCACGGTTGATTTTTTAATCAACGTGGGTAGGTGGCCAAAGTTGATCTTGTTCCATTTCGTTACGATTTCGCCGGTTGATATGAGTTTGAGCCGGAGGTTTAAAGGTGGGTCCGGGTCCGGGTCATGTAGCTGATCCCATTGCCGAATTAACCACTTGATGATCCCATTGCCGAATTAACCACTTAAAGCTGAGGATGAGATAACCACAGGTGCTCAAATTTTCAAGTTTTGCTCAAATTTTTCATTTGGAGTAGGATAGAAGCATGATCTGAAGCGAAGATGAGTGATTCCAGCGTGAGTATCGACTGTTCTCCATTGTTGGTTTGCTATTGCTTGATCCAGTCTTTTCTTTCTTGGATGTTGTGTTGGCCATTAAATTGAGATTAACACACAAGACTTGATGCCAGTGTATGTGTATACCGTAAACTTAACTCCTGGTTAATGCTTTCTGAAACAGCCGTGATGGAAAAGAAAGAAGAGAACGGTACAGACCTTTTTAAAGTTGGGGTATATCAAAAAGCCCGGGCGTAAACCTTCAACAGTCCCATCAATCCCTCTAGCCTAAAACCTTGCAATATCTAGATAGCTCACCATAAAGTAATTTCTAACACGAAATCACTAATCAACTGGGTATGGATCGGTAAACCAGAAAACAACCAACAAAGTTCGATTTTCGATTTACATGTTCAAAAGAAACAAGAAACTCTGAAGTCGAAACACAAAGATGGTAGATACATTATATATCTCATTACCTTCCCATTCAACTACAGCTTTTGTAATTACAACACAAAATAACTTCAACAAAAATACAAAAACAGAACATACTGGATTCACAACCAAAATCCACAAAATCGAATCCCCGCCGCCACCTTCGTCAGCCCAAATCTTGAAAACCGTTCACGTGCGAATTCCTTGACATAGCTCCTACTCCTCCGTATCCATCAGGGGAGCCTTCCCTTCATACTTCACTCCAACAACAAACCTGATGCTAACCTGCACAATATCACCAAGAAAATACGCAGCCATCAAGTTCTTGAAAATCAACGTCATCTACGTACATCTCAGCGTGAACCCCAAAACTCGAGCAGTACCTGTTTTGGATCATAAGCAGCATATTCATTAAACTCCAGCGGACTGTCTTTGTGCTCGGAAGAAATCAACCGACCGCAAGGTACTTTGATATCATCTTTCCACGTAAAATGTTCTGCCTCATCCGTTTTCTTCCTTCCCAATCCCTTCACACCCGCCTTCTTCTCTTCCAAAGGATTCGTATCCTGTACAGAGAAAATCCGTTATGGCATCTATCCAAGAAATGCGCTCTCTCCTAGCTTCCCAGAAGACATCAGCTTCATACCTCAGGTGGACTGGTGACTTCTGTAATCTGATCACCCAGTGAAGCAACAGCTAAAATCAAGAACCCTTCCGGTCTATCAACAGCTGTGAATCCATACCTAGCAGCCTCAGCCGAAGCATCAGAGCATACGATTGCTCTACCAAACTGCATATTTGGAAGTCTCACCATCAGAAAAGAACATGGTTCAGATCAGAGAGTCGAGGAGGTGCTATATCCTACCATATAGCCAGGCACAGGCAGAGAACATATCGCTGGCAAAAACCCTTTGTGCAGATGCCTCAGCAGATTGGAGCTCCTAGAGCCTAAAAGACACAGAGCACACATACACGATACAGTAGTCTACCTGGGAAATGAAGTACATAACCAGACAGGGATGAGAACAACTCACCACACCACAAAAGAACCTTATTAGGCAATTTCTTGATATCGTCGAGAGAAGGACCGGCGCTAGGTTCAACAGCGAATACATTCTCAAGCGTTACACCATAATCCTGTAAATAGATGATCAAAATCGAACATTATAACATATGGGAGCACTGCCTGAGATTGATGAGACTTGCACTAGGCATAGCAGACTTACAACATCTTCGATCTTCACTGGCTCATACGTCTTCTCAAGGTAATTCTGAATCATCTTGTAATCTTCGCTGTTTTTATCCACCGGCATGATCGAGCAGCCCATTTTTTCAAATCTATCAGACAATGGGTCATCAATAGTAGAACCTGTCATGTCCCCTACAACACGAGAAGCCACATTTATATCACGAACTGTCTCCAGTGCCGCCGCCGCCTGCCCATACAAAATTTGAGAAAGAGCGGCAATGTCAGTCTTCATACATCCTTACTAACCAAGAGAAAGTTCAAACCAGGATCAACTTACATAGTCCGCTATCTCATGGTAGTCTCTAAAGATAAAAGGCCTGGTGGAATGCATAAGAGTGAACCATCTCTGGCTGAAATCTGACCAAATTGCTTCATTATTCTGTCCAGTCTCCTTTGTCATTTTGAAAATGTCTATGAACTCATTAAGAACTTCCTCACCTGAAACAGTTATCCTAGCATCTGTTAGGAACTTGGATGAGTAACAAGTCATTCATGTGCCGTGACATAGCTTTTGCTTACATCTTTTCAAATGCAGGTCTGTTAACATCCCCATAGGTAAATCAGGTGAGTCCAGACCCATCTCCATTAGAGCATACCTAGATACAAAACCAAGTCAGCCGAGCTAAACATGAAAAATTCGTTAAGAAAGATTCTATTGGGTATGACTAACCTATAGATCTCTTGACTACATAGAACCTTAAGAAAATTTGCCACAAGGGGGTCCAGCTTGGAGTGTGCAGCAGCTATTCCGAGCTGCCTGAGACCTAGACCACCGTGCCGAACATCAACACCATCATCCTGGAAACACCATAGACAAAAGATCCACTATCGTAAGAGTCGATCCCAAAGTGAGTAAACGGTACAATTCTGCTTAAAAGATCAGCTGCAAGGACCAAGGAACTGCACCATGTCTACAGGATAAAACTTCGTATGCTTCTTCTGGATTTTTTTCTCCCTCTCCCAAGGCTCAAATTCGTTTCCTGTAACCTCCTTGAATAGCTGCGCAAACTCCTTCACTGCATCATCAACACTCTCCTTCTCCTCGAGCCTCTCTTCAGCTTTGTCATCATCTCCCACTTGCCCCTTCTTGAAGTAAAGATGCAACCGGTTCTCAGGCACCACAATGAGTTGCATAATACAATAGCTGCATTTACCAAGACAATGGTAAATAAACTCAATGATATGTTTAATCCTTTCATTAACCAAAGAGTACTGCATCTCCAACCAACAGTGCAATACTCTTCATCAAATGGGAAAAAAAAACCAGGAGAAAGAAAGTATGCAATACTCGTTTAGTTCTCTTCCTTTATCACATCGGGAGAAAGCACAGTTGTAAAGTAATCCATCCTTCTCGAGGATTTCCCCACCCTCCTCCTGTAATCTGGTGTCCTTATAGACTCCTCGCTTCCCATAAAGCTTTAGCTGCAAGTACATACACTGTAGAAGGAAATCAGAAGAAGAGTCTTAATCCCTGGCCAAATAACAAGAGCCGACAGTAACTCCAAAAAAATTCAGCATGTAAATAGTACCTCAGCATTCAAGGTCTCCAGTGCTTCTTCACTAGGATCCATTTTATCCAATGGAATACCCTTGCCATACGTAGTAAGATCGCTAACAACGTCGTAAGCCTCAACAGGTTGGGCGGATTGTTTGTCAATGCTCTCAATTAACCAGGCTTCACTCACCACAGGTATTCCTCTTTCCCTACATTAGATCTCACAAACTAAAAATTACCAACAAGCTTTCTAGCAGAAGTCAAGTAGAGGAAAAAAATTGCTTAATAATGAACATTACATTGCTTCAGTGACCTTTCCCGATCCACCACGTTCCCGTTCAGCGGGGGATACGACAAGACAGGCTACACCTACGCAGCCAATAAAACGCTGACTGATAAGAACCAAATATAGTAGCGGAAAAACATAGACACTCCTGTTGTTTTGTTAAAAGAAAAGTTACCCTGTGGGATTGTGTTTGAAACTTTTCCGCCATTCTTTTGGATTTCTTTTTTCCAGTATTGCTGCATTAAGTGACCACACAAAAAAGCTTAATGCCTAAAAAAATTGCTGAAGAACAAAACAATTTGATACATATATACACTTGTTCAACTCACATGTGTCCGGGAAAGACGTCCAGAAAGTGATATCAGCATCCCACTAAATACCTTCTCAGCTGCATTTAGTTTTCTGGTATGGCGATTTTTCGGGTCTTGACGTTTCTTTATAAGCTGCGTTCATTAACAAACATGGACATGAAACCCATATGAAATTCAATCCAACCTCACAAAAATTCTAATTCTGTACACATATGAAAATCGGTATAGTGGTAAGGTATGAGATTTTACTTCGCCAACACCTTCTACAGCAGAGATCTCATCAGGTATGTTAAGTTTATCCTCTCTCCTAGGAGGATCCTTAGTTTTGTAAGTACAACTTGACCACTCACTGTATATTCCCGAGCATGAGTAGTTGCTACCGGTGTACTCCAAGGGACCCCTGCAAATAGGGCATTTGTCCAAGGGACCATAAAACAACATATCTTGACATCTGGGTACCACTGCATCATCAGTGCCAGAGTCATCTTGTTCATTAGCTTTAAGAATTTGCCTCATCTGTTCAACGGAGAGAGATTTTCTAACGGTGTTGCAGAACTCTTCAAAGTCTTTAACTATATCCTCCTCTTCTGTAGATTTCCCATTAACATCAGGTTCATCTCCCTTGTCTGACTTGGGTTTCTTTGATTTTTGTTCCGCCTCTTGATCACCAGTTTGCTTGGTTTCTGCATGTTGTTTTTGCTTTCTTGTAGTTACATGTTGATCATCTCCTCCGCTATGAGCCCTAGTTGCTCTTGTCTCATTAACCTTCAACAAACCGCAAAAAAATAATTGTACAAGGTAAAATAAATGTATTGTTGAGAAAACAGTTCGCGTTTTGACCATTGACCTTGACTAATATTAAGCTGTCATTTCTTTTGTTACTTTCTTTTGAGCTTGAAAAGTTCAAATTATGTTATACAAAAGCAAATTTTTGAAGATTTTAAACAAAATTTAAAGAAAAAAACGAACCACAACTTCATTTTAGTTTACAAATCCTAGAACTAATTTAAGTAGTGGTGATGTAAGAAACCGATAAATTAGTTTTTAAGTAGAACTTAAAGTTGTGCAAAGATGAGATACCTTCATTTTCAAATTCCTGTAAAGATTATTACTTCAGCTAGTTTCGATTTCCTTCTTTAGCTAAAGAGAGATGAATTTCTTCAAGGCTTTATGAGGTTTCCTTCTTCAGCTAGTTTATGTTTGGATGAGAACAATCAGAATTTTTATTTTTACTTCACGAGTGTAGGAAGAATTGAAGTACTACCACTGCTACTTCAGTCTTACTTTATAGCGTACACATATAATTTTTGCATGTAAATGTGGCCGTTGTTAAATAGCACAAGTGTCTCCGTTTGTTGCTTCTGCGACACGTGGTCGTGTTGGTTCATTATGCTAGGACAAGTGTATCCGAAGATGGTTTACGCTTTATTTTATCCCTGCCGTGTCTTTGACATGCAAAAGAATTGGACATTTTGTTGGCTGTTGAAAGTTGTAAACTGGTTTATATTACTTGGCATTTGGCTGGGCAGCTCTACTCCATTTGTCGACGCTTCAAACAAACTCGTCTAACCTCTTTCGGTCTCTTAAAATTTTGGAAGAAACAAATATATGCCCGTGGTCGGTCGGTCTTACTTTTTTCGATATAAATGAAGTGGGTTTGTATTATGTGCGACACAGTTTCTGATTCATCTGCGGTAAATTAAACAACAATAATGTAGGTTGCCCCGGGGGTTCTCCGAAAGGTGAGACAAAAGGTGAGGCAAAAACCCCATCTAAATCTTCTCAGGATGAGATTCTGGGAATTTTTCCCGATCAACCTAGAATCACTCATCAAATAATTAGATATGGATGGGATTAACGGTTTCACTGGGGTCTTTCATCCTGCTCGGAGGTGAAACCAGGATTTCAAAAGAGGAAGATAAACGAAAAATTCGATCACAAAATAAATAGACTAAAATAAATAAATTGCTGAACATAAAAAATTGTATTACAATAAACACCTAGTAGTGTTTGATAGCAATAAATATACAACACGAGATATATTAGCTAGTTAATTTTTTATCATGTATTGTCCAATACTTTTATGTAAGTATATATCGTGTAGGAATATTTCAAACCCAAAACAGCCTTATACATAGTATTGTTTCAGCGTTTTCTTTCTTTTAGTTACAAACTTATCCATATCAGGACAAAAATGAAGACGAATTAAATCACTTACTCAAACATCAATTAAGAAGACAATGAAAATCGGCTATGATTATCATTTTCTATAGAATGGACGAAGCAGAAGCTAGAAAATCGAAAGACCTGCAAGCAAATCGATGAAAGATTACCGTTCTTATTTCTTATGCAAGGAGTACTGTTACACTGTTGAACATAACGACGAAATGTGCGAGAAGGTAGCTGTAGCTCTCAGTGAAAGATCAATGTCTATGGAAGAATATGAAGAACACTGTAAAAACAAGAATGAAGCTGGTATTGTTGACGCTGCAGAACAAGACAAAGATAATGACAATGACTTCATCTTTGTAGAAAATAATGAGGATGTTCAACAACGTGGAGATGGAGGAAGATCTACTAAAAGAGCTAGAAACCAACCGGTCCAAACTTCTGATAGTAACCCTTCTCTTAGCCAACCTACTCTTGCTGACCATGCTAGCAATAATAACTCTCAAAATGACCTCATGGAAGCTGGTGAGATAGATGTTATCAAGGAACCTGTTGTTGATACAAGGCTGGATACCATGCAGGATCAAGAGACCATGGACTTTAGTGTAATTATCTATCCTTATCTATCCTTATTACTTGTTTTATATTAAGCTTATTCCTTGCAATTTTTCTTTATATAGGTGTTTACATAATATAGAATATTCTCTTGAACTTTCTAGCGTTTTAAACATGAGAGTGTTAGCCAGGAATTTTCAAGGTTTTAATAGCAAAACCACTAGATATCACCTAAAAGATTTAATGAATAGGTATGACCTAGATATCATTTTCATCTCAGAGCCCAAATTAGAGTTATATGAAATGAATACATTGATTAAGCCTTTTAAGTACCCAAATAATAGACTCATATCCTCAGTAGGATTAGCTGGTGGCCTTATTTTACTATGGAAAGATGGTTTCTAGTTTAAAGTTGTGAATGCAAATACTTGGATCATAAAGTGTTTAGTTAATGATGACCCCTCAAAGCCTGAATGGATTCTTACTTGCATGTATGGTTCATCTTACCCAAATCACAAGGAAAAACAATGGTTTTATATTAGAGATATAAGTCAAAACATTAATCAGCCATGGGTGATCATTGGGGATCTGAATCTGGTCTTCAACAATTAAAATAGGGCCTCCATTCATAGTACTTCTTCTGCCTCAAGATTTGTTACTTCCTCATCAAGATATTCTTCCTTCATTAATATGATTTATGATGTTGGTTTAGAATATATGGTCTATGCAGGAAGATCTTTTACATGGTCTAGTAATGTTCATGGAACTGGTGTTAGACGATCTAGATTGGACATAGCTCTTACTAATGCAGAGTGGGTGTTTCATTTCCCTAATTCCAAACTTCTTCATCTACCTCAACTTGGATTTAATCACTGCCCCATCTTACTGGATTCTACATCAACTAAAAGTAACAAGAAAAGAAACTAGAATTATTTTTAGTGCTATGAAATAGATGAATCTCTTAAACCTGAAGTTGATGCTGCTGGAATAATCAATTTCAGAAATCTCATGCTTTTCAATTCTCAAGAAGACTAGTCATCACAAGGAAATATATTTCTAAGTGGAACAGACTAAAGTTTGTTGATATTCAAAGCAACACCCATCTTCTTCACCAATAACTTGAATCTGTCCAATAAAATTCTCAGCCTCAAGACACAAGCACTCTTCAAGTTTAGCAGTTGGAGCATCAAATAGAGCATTGGCATCAGATACAAAGTGTTTTTCGGGAAAAAAAGGCAAGGGACTAGTATTGAAAAAGCGGGGGTCTAACAACCACACCCAATAATTCGTTTGGCAATCTGTATGGACTAACTCCAATATACTTTCAAGAGAATCAACTAGACAGTCAGACTCAATCTTATGAAAAGTATATCAAAGAGTTATGTCTCAATTTCTTAATTCAATCCGTAATCATACAAATAGGAATTTGCGAGCCCGATTGAATATAAGAAATAACTTGCACGGTATCAAAAATCAATATCCAAGTGTCAATCAATTTAATTGTAGCGTCTCCTAAGCTAGCAGCTGACTACTCTAAGAGATCAACTAAATAAAAAGGCACTAAGAATCTAATAATTTACTTAAACATTCAAATAAGAAATCTGGTATAAAACTTAACCCAAAAACTAGCCCCGCTCAGAATTATATATACAAGAACTCCTCTCAAATGATACATATACAATAGTCATTTGGTTTGCAAATAGAATAAAAAACTTAATAAACATAGCAGAAGTTAACTAATTAACGGAGTCAACTCCTCGAAGCTTTCGCTGTGCAACTCTGATCTGTCTCTGAAACTGAAAGTAGGAATGGGTGAGCACATCATCCCTAAAAGGGATGCCCAATAGGAATAACAATTAACTTTTAAGTGAACATCGGCATGATTTGGAAAACAATACATGTTTTCCAAAATATTAAAAGACAACCAATTCACTGAATTAAACAACATGTATATGGAACTAACTCCTTCTTTGTTTCTGTGGTGACATTTACACAACAGATTGATGACAATTACACACCAACCATTATTTCTGTGGTGACATTTACAAACCGTAATATTGGTGACAATTACACACCTAGATAGTCTGTGGATGAATGTACACACCCGTAATATTGGTGACAATTACACACCTAGATATTCTGGGTGACAATTACACACCCAAATGTGCATGAAAGTATAAGTGAAGAAGTGTATCCTATATACCACATAAGGAAATTCTTATTTTCCATAACAATTCATAAAAGATAAACCAAACATTACACTTCCTTTCCAAACAATGGAAAGATTAAAAGAAATAACAGAACTTTCATAATTCAAAATTAAACAATGCACTCCTTTCCAAAGGATGGAAAGATTATCATAATCAACATAATTATCAGAACTAAAATTAAACAATGCATGAAAAACATAACCAAATTACACATGAGTTTGATAAACGTAAACTTTTGTAAAAGAAGACAATAATGGTCATAAAAGAGTTAAAAGTATTCCCACCTCTTCTTTTGAGCACAAGCCACGCCTACCTCGAGATCCACGATCCACTGGTTCATCCTTCGAATCGATCGTTGTTAAACAGACTAACTGTTAATCACACAAGAAGTCTAAGAATCTAGTCAAAATGGCTCACACAAGAACCATACAAGTCTATCTAATGGTTCTAAGCTCATTTATGACTTTACACCTTTTCATTCTCTAACTTTAGCATAGCTAGGGTTTACTAATTTAATTAGATTGATTCTATAGTCCATTAAACAAGTCTTATGACTATCTATAACTTTGTAGAAGAACTCAAAGGCTAATTAAGATCATAAGGGTCTAACTCATCAAACTAGTCTTAAGCCCAAGTATACTGAACAAGCCCATCACACAAAGCCTGGGTCAACTGGGTCACTAAACGGTCATTGGCAGTCAAAGGGTTCGACTAACAGTAACGTCCAGTCAAGGTCAAGTCCTGGTCAATGGTCAAACTAGGTCAACTGGTTAACTCAGACAACAAGACTGATTCAGGTAAGTCAGGTCAGGTTACATATGACCCAGTTAGATTAACTGAGTCAGCTAAACAGAATAGTCTAACATCTGACTGACAAATCAACACAAGGCCTAAACTATTACAGCTTCAATTCCTACAACATAACCTTATTTATCATTTCAACTTCACTTCAAAAATTAGTAAACAAACTTAAAACTCTATTTACAAACAAAGACTACGCCTACCTGCAAGTGTAGCTTTAGGTAACATCCAGATCATCTCAACATATTCAACAAACCAATTCAACTTCAATCTGTTACGGCATCACAAATGGACAGACAACACTATCTAATCATAACGAACACATGAACTGAAATCACTTCAATTAAACATCCATCCATGCCTCCAGTTCTAGCTACCACCAATTCATTACCCTACCAATTTCATTGTCCTTGCACTTCTTAGTTCATACCACCAACACCTTTAGATCGTCTCTTAACTCAATACGAACTAATACGACTCACCAATAACTCAACTCCCAACACCTGCAGCCACAGATACACAAACAACATCATCTTTAACTACTAACCCCCTCTAGACTGCCATTACAACACCAGCAGACCTCCAATGTCATCCCTGCATTCAATAACATCACAACATCCCCAGAAAAACATCATCACAACAATATCAATATCCCCATACTTCATTTCAGAGTCACATTCAATTCTCACAACAACACATACACCCTTATAAGACTCTTGTTCTTCATTTGTATAACTATTTTGCATCCACAATCACAACTCCATTCTATAATTATTTAAATTGTAGTTTCATCATATCTTCCTCAACATCCATAAATTCATTCAACTGAAATCAAAAGCTTACTAAGACAATGAGAATAAATTACCTCAAAACAGATTCTCTCAACCAACTGCAATCAACCTTTCTTCAATCTGATTCGACTTTGAAATACATCACCATCTTATTAACAGAACCGAACCTTGTCCTTTAACTCTCAATCTTCAGTTCTATCATTTATTCTCAGAAGAACCCTAAAATAACTTCCCAAATTAGAACTCCTCCAATTCGAACACCAACAAAAAATTCAATTCATCACATCAACAAGACCCTTCTCTAATATTTCTGCTGAACTCTCAACTTCATCTTCTGCACCTTTTCTGAAATTCATACAAACCCTAACTCACCGGTTCTTCAATTTGGGGAAGAACAGAAACCCTAATCTCCTTTAATCTCGAATTGATCTCCAAAACAACAGAACAACACCAATTAAACAACAACCCAGTTGTTATTTATCCGTCAACAACACTATATCATCATCAATTCTACACTGAATCCAACCTTTAGATTAAGAACCCTAAATCCCATTTCACTCTGAAACACCCTTTTCTTGTAAATCTGAATCAACTACTTGAATCAGCAGCATCACCGACAATCACTCATCCATTCTATCTTGCTTCTCTTGATTTCCTCATATCCAGAATAAAACCCTACTCTTGATTTATATCAGCAACTGAATCTTCTTCTTCATAGTTAGCAAAAACACCAACTCCTTCTTCATTTATCCATCCTCACGACTTGAATCTCTCAAGACTTATCTCAAATTTGTCTCACGATCTTCAATGACAGAAGAACAGAGAAATATCAGAAGAAGAAAGAAACACGAGTAGAAAGAAGAAGAAGAAGAAGAAGAAGAAGAATAAGAAAGGAAAAAAAGAAGCGAGATTCGAGTATATCTTCTCGATTAAATCCCGATAAGACCACGGGAAAACTATAGAACACCCGCTGAAAAGGATAAGGGAAGTCTCAGTCGGTTAAATGGAAAAACACCATTTTGCCCCTCTCACTAATTTGATGATAACTTCTTCATCCGTTATCCAATTGACAAGTTCGAGTAATCCATTATGCATAACCTTTCGAGACCTAATGAATGATGCTAGTTCTATATCGTTGTTAGATTAATTCCTATTAATTAACGTTCGTGTTAAACTAATCGAGTTATTAATGGTTAAGACGTCTCTTGACTAGTCTAATAGCGTTGACGAGTTTGAGGGTCCTTACATTAATCAACAATCCAAAGGTCGTATTCACAATTGATTGTACGTACAACCTGTGATATTTCAATTATATAAACAAATATAATGCGGAAAAGAAATAACACAGACACCAGAAATTTTGTTAGCGAGGAAACTGCAAATGCAGAAAAACTCCAGGACCTAGTTCAGAATAAACACACAGTGATTATAAGTTGTTACACCAATTTACTACTACCTATTCGGACTAGATGTAATACCTGCTTCAGTACTAATAAAACTCCTAGCACAAAACCGATTGTCTTTAGGAATTCTTCTCGTAAATGTTCTAGCAAAATCCAAGGCTCTCTTTAGAAGATACAACAACACGATTGATACGATTCGATATTTTGTTTGCATAAAACACCGGTTTGATTTCCGTTTAGATGTAAATCAAGGTTTTGGAAATCTTGTGTTGATTTTGATAAAAACAATTACTAGGTAAAAGTAATATCAAAACAAACTTGTAGATTAGGGATTATTATACTCTTCAATAAAGGAAGAGAAACCTAATGATTCTACAACAAGAACATCTAGAATAAATCTAAAGATATCTTGTTTAAAACTTATTAAGGATTTTAATGAGATACATTAATCAAAGTTTTCTTTCTAGCTTCCGATTTCGACTAAAAAGTATTGGTATACGATCTGAAACTGAAATCTATCAAAACCTAGGGTTTATGATCAACAACTCTTGAATGGTTTTATATCAGAAGAGAAAACCTTAAAATAAACAAGAGGTGAAAAACCTAGATTAGAAGTTGTATGATCAATCACGAATATTAAATCCAACTCGGCTTTGTGATCCCCAATACAAATACTTTTGCCCCACTCTTGTTCACGAAGAACAGAAGACATGGAAAACAACCTTATGAAGCTTACACCAATTTTCCAAAGGGGTTGAAAAACGTGTAACACTCATGAACCTTTTATTTATAGTGAAAGATAACTTGGAAGCTACGCAAAGTTATTTTCCTTTTTCAAGACTCTCCTAATTTTGGGAGTCTTTCCTAAGGTACAACTCTTGCCAAAATAATTAAATAAATAATTAATTAGCAAATATTGTATTTATGTGAATAAATCACATTTTAACTTACGCAGGAAATAAGAGTTATCATAAACACTTTAATATGGTAATCAAATATGTTTGGATTAATAGTCAACTTGCCTAGATAAGGAAACATCACCAATTTAAATAAAAAAGACTTCTAGTCACGTAATTGGGCCCAAGTCCGTGAACCGTTACAAGCAGTCCATGGATTGTTTCCTACTAACGACTGTAATAATTACAGCAACACTTATAATTGTTACTTTAATAAATCACCCATAATTTCATCGTTATAACTCGAAATTGAGTGATTCTTGTCTCGTTAAATTCTTAAGCTCATTCACTATAACACGAGAACCTTTCCAGGGATAAACGTTATTGTCACAAAATTCATGGATCAAATAACCTCGAGTATATATACATAAATGTACATTAACCGTCATAGGAATTGTTTCATAGAGTGAGCATTTTTTCGATATATTAGAAAGGTATAATTGAACAAGAATCCAAATGAAATCAATTACCACATACCTTTGTTGATGAAGTCCTTGTTTATATCTTCTTGTAATCTTCAGTCTTCATCCTTAAGAGTAGTTCTTCTTAGATCCAATCTAGTCTGAAACTATCTTTAGTGTACCAAATCAAGAATGCATTTTGGCAAATAAAATTGACAACTAACTTGACATACCAATGCTAGTGGGTTCAACCGAGCAATGCTCTAACAATCTCCCCCTTTTTCAATTTTAATGACAAAACCATTTTACATATGGATTGTACTTGTTAAAAGCATTGCAGCTCCAAAATCTGACATGCCTGATTTCCTTGGTTCTTCAACTATGCAAATTTGTTCATCATGTACTTGTTGAAGATCCATCATAGTATTATTACACAGCATCAAAGTTCAATTGTATCACAACTTTGACAATAATACTACGGTGATATATATCACTCCCCCTTAGTCAATACTTCATCTCACAAATGAAAACCACTCCCCCTTACATAATGATCCGTAAACCATATGTATATGTAGTGTGAACTACAAAATAATTATCCCCTTTTTGTCAATATAAATTGGCAAAGGTACGAAAACTGGTGGGATCCTAATGAATTTTCATATATGAACTTCTTGACCAAAAGAAAAACATATCAACTTTACTTTAGATGATATCACAGAGTCGAAACTTAGTGACTTCATCAAGGAGTTTATTAAGATACAAGTTAACCCCTACATGTTCCATAACCGCTTCTTCCCTCAAAGATATAGCAATTAAGCACAAGTTCATTTAAGAACTCTGCCCCCGTAAACTGTCATTCCCTAAAGAACAACAAGAGTGACCTTACTCCAGAGAGAAGGATTTATATGTTGGATTTTAGAAATCCACAAGGAGATACGAGGTAAGAACAAATCATTGAAAGTCTCTCATGAGATCGTGTTACTAAAAACAATAAAACTATCTCATGGTAACGATATACAATAAGTAATCAGGAAAATCAAGTATTGTGATCATCTTTTCTAAGATACAATCTTGTATAAACAAGAATAGATATGCTCAGAAGGAAGAATAACCTTTTCCATAAGGATTTACACCAAGAATGGTTACCATAAGAGTATGAAAAAAATTCTTTGACAATAAAAACCAACATCCAATGTCTTTGATTATTTCTTCTAACCAGTTATATTTAAGAATTTCAATCACAAATCAAGTTAGGTAATTAAGAATCATACACGTGGTATTTAGCCATATGAGCACTTTCATATCAACCTTATTCTTCTTTACCACAACTAGTTCAAATGACTCAAATGAACTAGTTAGAGAGTTGTTCAATTGTTCAATTGTATACAAGACACAACCGAAGCAAAAACGATTTGATTCACTCGAATCGATTCATGAACTTTATATCCACGGTTTGTAAACTTGCATTCCTTAGTTAATATAAGTTTAAGTTCACGAATAATCATTTTCAGAAAATAACCAACTTAAGTACGCATACTGATACGCGAACTTAAGTACCCGGAATAAGTTTGTTTTCAATTCACAAACTCCAGTAGAAATTCTTGGGATGAGAACCTCCGACAGTACGTGGAACTTGTACGCGGACTCTAATTCCGGTTTTCCTGAGCAGCAAAGTACGCATACTTTGGTTCAAGGAATAAGGACATATATATGTATGAGTTACCACACAATGCTTATATCCAACATGGTTATATAATCTAACCTCTCATTTCAATCATTGAAACATTCTTAGAGGACGTTATATAGTTGTTGTTCACACACTATTTTTCATCAAAGCAATTTTCAAGTAATTGAAACTTAATATGACTTTCGTCACTAGTAAAGATGAAATTGGCCAAAGCGAAAGCTTACCAAGATATATTTCGAGAAATATGTAAGTGAGTTAAACTCCACTCGAAACAATAAATTGTTCCACATATTCAAAAATTACCCAACATAATATGTGTGCCCCAATTCTTTTGCAATCCTCACCTCATTTACAAGGGCTTCTTGGTTAGGATGCACTTCCAACACAATCAGGTTGTGTTGAGATGAACAAAATCTTGCTCACCACAGGTATTCGAAGCAAAATCATGCATGAACTCTAGGAATTTAACCAACTTCCTTGAAACTTTCAATTACTGTTCCATACCTTTTAAAGATGTTATCCCTTGTCAAACTCTTGTCTGGGAGATCCTTCTTAATAGTACTCGTTGCTTTATTGATCTTCTTTGGTACCCATTTCTGAGTATCTTTTAGCAACATATTTATTTTTCTCCCCAATATAAGTATGAAACTTCTTTGAGGGAATACTAGAAGAATTGAAATTATGAGACTCAGTTTTTCTCCAGTTTGGAACATCAGATCTTGTCATCTTAACAGAATCATATTTGGTTTTATCCCGTTTAAGAAATCTACAATTCCTTTGCAAGTGGCCTGGTTTTCCACAATAAAAGAAATGTTTAGTAGAGTGGAAAAAGTTATGTTAAATGTTACCTGAATGTGTGTGTGCTTGCTTTGGAACTTGACATAATTTCCTCTTTTCGTCATCGACAGTTGGTAGAGATACTTCACTTTTGTCAACCGTGGAAGGTTTTGGTGAAATTTTTTACCTCTTTGCAAATACCAGGAGCGTTTATTCCTTCATAGCCCAATCCTCGTGTATCACGATGAATTTTACATGCTCCCAATATTGAGGTTAATTTATCTGAGCTGTTATTTCTAGACAAACTCTCTTTTAAGCTCGAGTTTTCTTCTTCCAACCTTTTGACCTTTTCAAGTGAAATAACCAGATCATTCTTAGATGATTCATATAGAACTTTGAGATCTTATTGTTCTGAATCAAATAACAAGTTCATGTCAATGTTCTTCAAGTTATTTAATTTTGCTTGAAGAGCAATTTCCCGATCTCGACCTTCGTCAATTTCTGCTTAAGCTTTCATATTTCGTTGAGATAATCTCTTGCACCAATAG
This sequence comes from Papaver somniferum, assembly GCF_003573695.1. Taxonomy (NCBI): domain Eukaryota; kingdom Viridiplantae; phylum Streptophyta; class Magnoliopsida; order Ranunculales; family Papaveraceae; genus Papaver; species Papaver somniferum. Next base: position 98,329,887 of record NC_039368.1, read on the forward strand.
AATCAAGTTGGTATTCCTAGTATTTATTCCAACTACGAAGTCTGTCATATTTAACTTTCTCACTGAAAATGGTGCTTTCAGCTTCCGAGAGTTTCTGATGACATTCTTTAAGAATATTATTAGCAACTGGATCAACATGGAACACTTCTTCGTCAGAATCATAATCAGTATCCGAAAGAAGTTTTCCAGAAGCTAATGCAACCTCGCCTGCATACTCTTGATGATCATAATCAGGTCCATCACCAAGAGTAGCCAAAGTTGCTGCATATGCCGATTGTCTACGGCTCCAGCTAGGACATACTGAAGACAAGTGCCCGAAACCATGACAGTTATAGCATTGTACATCATTATTAGGAGATGTTGTAACTTTAGAAAAACTCTTTTCCTGTCTCTCAAGAGTTTTTTAAATTATCATGAAGTAACATCCTTAGTATCTGGTGAACCAGATTTATCCTTAGAGGATTCAGAATTGTTTGCAACTTTAAGAGAAATCACCTCTTTTCTAGATGCGTGTTCATTATCAAAGATCTTTAACTTTTCAACAAGAGTATTTCTGGAGAGTGTAGAAAGATCGTTTTCTTCTTCAATGGCATGTTTCTTAGACTCGTTTCTTGATGGTAGAGACCTGAGAATTTTGCACAAAATAACTTTCTCCGGAATAGTTCTTCCTAATGAATATGAGGAGTTAACTATTTGAGAAAGTATTTGGTTAAACTCATCAAAGGTTTCATCATCAGACATGCGAAGGTTTTCCTAGTCAGGAGTTAAATTTTGAAGCCTTGCTTCTTTCTCTGTGACATTCCCTTCGAATACAGTTTCTAAGATATCCCAAGTATATTCAGACTTATTGCACGTAGTCACGTGGTGCTGAAAATCTAGGGTAATGGCATGGATGATAGCATTTAATCCATCATAATTTTGCTTTTCAGCAAGAATCTCAAGATCATCGTAATCACCAATATCCTTTGCAATAGTTACCCCGTCTACTGTAACTAATAAAGGATTATAGCCATTAACAATACGAACCCATGATTGAAAATCTCGCGCTTGAATAAAAGCACGCATAACAATTTTCCACCATAAATAGTTCGTGCCATCGAAGGATGGCGGTACGTGTATAGAGATAGCACTTCTGTCCATATAATCAGATTGCTACAAACACAAACTTATGAGGTCTTAGTGTGTTTTCCTACTCTGATACCAATTGAAAAGGTGGGGGTCTAACAACCACACCCAATAAATTTTTTGGCAATCTGTATGGACTAACTCCAATATACTTTCAAGAGATTCAACTAGACAGTCAGACTCAATCTTAAGAAAAGTATATCAAAGAGCTATATCTCAATTTCTTAATTCAATCCGAAATCAAACAAATAGGAATTTGCGAGCCCGATTGAATATAAGAAAAAACTTGGACGGTATCAAAAACCAACATCCAAGTGTCAATCAATTTAATCAACAACCCAAAGGTCGGATTCACAATTGATTGAACTTACATATAAGCTGTGATATTTCAATTATATAAACAAATATAATGCGGAAAAGAAATAACACAGACACCAGAAATTTTGTTAACGAGGAAACTGCAAATGCAAAAAAACCCCGGGACCTAGTTCAGAATAAACACACACTGATTATAAGTTATTACACCAATTTCCTACTACCCATTCGGACTAAATGTAATACCTGCTTCAGTACTAATAAAACTCCTAGCACAATACTAATTGTATTTAGGAATTCTTCTCGTAAATCTTCTATCAGAACCCAAGACTCTCTTTAGAAGATACAACAACATGATTGATACGATTCGATATTTTGTTTGCACAAAACACCGGTTTGATTTCCCTTTAGATGCAAATCAAGGTTTTGGAAATCTTGTGTTGATTTTGATAATAATAATTACTAGGTAAAAGTAGTATCAAAACAAACTTGTATATTAGGGATTATTATACTCTTCAATAAAGGAAGAGAAACCTAATTATTCTACAACAAGAACAACTAGAATAAATCTAGAGATATCTTGTTTAAAACTTCTTAAGGATTTTTATGAGATACCTTAATCAAAGTTTTATTTCTAGCTTCCGATTTCGACTAATAAGTGTTGGTATACGATCGGAAACTGAAATCTATCAAAACCTAGGGTTTATGATCAACAACTCTTGAATGGTTTTATATCCGAAGAGAAAACCTTAGAATAGACAAGAGCTGAAAAACCTAGATTACAAGTTGTATGATCAATCACGAAGATTAAATCCAACTCGGCTTTGTGATCCCCAATACAAAGACTTTTATCTCACTCTTGTTCACGAAGAACATAAGACATGGAAAAAACCTTATGAAGCTTACACCAATTTTCCAAAAGGGATGAAAAAACGTGTAGCACTCATGAACCTTTTATTTATAATGAAAGGTAACTTGGAAGCTACGAAAGCTATTTTCGTTTTTTAAGACTCTCCTAATTTTGGGAGTCTTTCCTAAGTTATAACTCTTACCAAAATAATTAAATAAATAATTAATTAGCAAATATTGTATTTATGTGAATAAATCACATTTTAACTTAGATAGGAAATAAGAGTTATCACAAACACTTTAATATGGTAATCAAATATGTTTGGATTAATAGCCAACTTGTCTAGATAAGGAAACATCACCAATTTGACTAAAAAAGACTTCTAGTCACGTAATTGGGCCCAAGTCCGTGAACCGTTACAAGCAGTCCATGGATTGTTTCCTACTAACGAACTGTAACAATTACAGCAACACTTATAATTGTTACTTTAATAAATCACTCATAACTTCATCGTTATAACTCGGAATTGAGTGATTCTTGGCTCGTTGAATTCGTAAGATCATTCACTATAACATGAGAACCTTTCCAAGGATAAAGGTTATTGTCACAAAAGTCGTGTCTCAAATAACCTCGAGTATATATACATAAATGTACATTAACCATCATAGAAATTGTTCCATAGAGTGAGCATTTGTTTCGATAGATTAGAAAGGTAGTATTGAACAAGAATCCAAATGAAATCAATTACCACATACCTTTGTTGATGAAGTCCTTGTTGATGTCTTATTGTAATCTTCAGTCTTCATCCTTAAGAGTAGTTCTTCTTAGACCTAATCTAGTCCGAAACTATCTTTAGTATACTAAATCAAGAATGCATTTTGGCAACTAAAATTGACAACTAACTTGACATACCAACTCTAGTGGGTTCAACCGAGCAATGCTCTAACAAGTATTACTTAGAGATGGACGCTTATCTTTTTCTTCTCCTTCTTTCTCTCCAGAAAAAGTAACCGTTTTTTCTTTAAAACTGGATTTTTCTAAATCTTTTAGATTTTAATCTGAATCTGTCAGAAATGGTCTGAAAGTTTCAGATCTATTGACAGATTTGGTTATACATATTATTACTATTTCCGAGTATTGAATAAAATTATCGTTATTAAGCGATTCTAGGGTTTGTAAATAATGTTTTTAGTTTATTTTCAGTTGATTTCATTGCTAACGGATTATGAATGCCAATTAGATATTTCTAATAGACGTTTTGGCATTTCAATTGAATGTATCATTCATATCAAAAACATCATTGATGACGATTTACCAGAAGTGGTCGAAATTTTCCAGTTACGGGAAGATCAATGGCTAGTAGAGGTGATCGTGATCTGCGCAATTACTCCCTTTTGGGACATGTTACTCTTAATGAACAAAAAGAATTCAAATGGCAGAATATAATTTCATATGCCATGTTTCAAATATTTGTTTCATCTATGAAACGAGATATATGTATTTTATCATTTTTTTCATCTTTGATGTACTTGAACGGGATGTATTCATTCTTGTTATGTTAATGAAATCAAGATGTTTCCTTCAAAAAAAATATTATTTAGAGATGGATAGAAATACAAAGTATCATCATACAAATGCAAACAGAAGGAGATCAATGAACAACATTGAAGCTCTGAAAGATAGTAACGGGAATTGGTGCTCAAGCAGAGAAGATTTGGAAAACTTGCTCATCCAACATTACAGTGATTTACATACAACCACTTCTACCACTAAAAATGATGCCTTACTTAAGAATATTCCACAGGTCATCACAACATCGGATAATGTTGAGCTAACCAAAGTCCCTGAAGCAGCTAAAATTTTGAAAGCTTTAAAAGATATGAAACCATGGAAGGCTCCGGGACCAGATGGCTTTCCACCTGGGTTTTTCTAATCTCATTGGGATATTGTGGGCAATGATGTTGCGCAAATGGTAAGACAATTATTTCAGTCAGAATTCATTCTCAAGGAGCTAAACAATACTAATATTTCTCTTACACCAACGTCAAAGAATAAGCAATTTCCATATGATTTAAGACCCATTGCTTTGTGAAATACTTCCTATAAAGTAATTTCCAAGATTCTCTCAACTAGATTGAAGAAATTCACAAACAAGATCATCTCCCCTTTATAGTCTGCTTATATTCCAGGTAGACAAATTTCTGACAACATACAGTTGGCTCAAGATATAATTCATACTATGAAGAATAAAAAAGAAGAGAAAAACTTTCTCGCTCTTAAGCTTGACATGTCAAAATATTTTGACAGGATTGAATGGTACTTCTGTATGGATGTGATGGAAAGAATGGGCTTTCGCAATGGATGGTGCAATCTAATCATGTAATGCATTAGTACCACTAAAATATTTATTCTTCTTAATGGAGATCCATATACTGCTTATAAACCAATAAGAGGCATCATACAAGGTGACTCCCCACCACATTATTGTTATGGAGATTTTCTCAAGGAAATTGTTTTTTGCTGAGCAAAATAATAAGATTGAAGGCATTAAGATTGCAACAGGTGCTTCTTTTATCTCCCATTTATTCTTTACAGATGACTGCTTGATATTTGCAAATGCCGATCTGTACAATGTTAACAATTTGCTCCAAATTATTGAGGACTTTAGTTCTGCTTCTGGACAAATGGTGAACTTAAAAAAGTAAAGTGTTTTCTTTAGTGTCAATGTCCCACCAAGATTTTGCAGGATACTAACCAGAAGATTCAAGGTGCCTCATATGAATCCAGAAGATAAATACTTAGGAATGCCATTGTTGATTGGAAAAAGCAAGAAAAAATCTTTCACACGCCTTCTAGACAAGGTGAAAAGCAGGCTCTCAATTTACAGAGGCAAAACTATGGCTCAGTGCAGCAAGTCCATGATGATAAACACTGTCACCAATACTATTCCTTCCTATACAATGGGTTGTTTCCAAATTCCTAAAGATATTATAAATGAAATAAATGCCTTGCAGAGGGACTTCTGGTAGGGTTTTGATGAAAAAAGAGGTACATATGTTACTTCATGGAAAGAACTTAACTTGCACAAAGATATTTGAGGGAAAGGCTTTAGAGATCTAAAAATCTTGAATCAAGCTTGTTAGAGCACTGCTTGGTCGAACTCGGCGTTTCCATCTCAAGCATGTTTGTCAATGTTAGTGATCAAAACTATAAGTCTTGATTTCTGGTCTACTTATAGCTAAGTATCGGACAAGGATATAAAGTGTAGTTGAGCTCAAGACTCCGTGGATATCATCATACAAAGACGAAGAACTACTTAAGGAACTGGTGGAACTTCAACGACTAAAAGGTATGTGGAGACTTGAACTTATCTATCACTCAAAAGTCTATCTACTCTATCTTTTATCTTGAGACAAAAGTCGTTTTGCTATATAGACTTTGATTACACACATTTGATATTTCGAGCCGAGTTTATCTCGCTTATATATTTCTCGAAATATGCATTGGTAAGATTTCGCTTTGGCCAAGTTCATCTTTACTAGTGACGAAAGTCATATTAAGTTTCAATTACTTGAAAATTTCTTTGAAGAAAAATTGTGTGTGAACAACAACTATATAACGTCCTCTAAGAATGTTTCAATGATTGACATGAGAGTTTAGATTATATAACTATTGTTGGATATAAAAATTGTGTGGTAACTCATACGTGTATAATTCCTTATTCCTTGAACCAAAGTATGCGTACTTTGCTGCTCAGGAAAACCGGAACTAGAGTTCGCGTACCAAGTTCGCGTACTGTCGGAAGTTCACATCCCGTGAATTTCTGCTGGAATTTTTGAATTGAAAACAAACTTATTCCTGGTACTTAAGTCCGCGTACCAGTATGCGTACTTAAGTTGGTTATTTTCTAAAAATGATTATTCGTGAACTTAAACTGATATAAACTAAGGAGTGCAAGTTTGTAAACTGTGGCTATAAAGTTCATGAATCGATTCGAGTAAATCAAATAGTTTTTGCTTCTATTGTGTCTTGTATACTTCTATAAGATTTAAGAAATTGAACAACTCTCTAACTAGTTCATTTGAGTCATTTGAACTAGTTATGGTAAATAAGAATATGGTTGATATGAAAGTGCTCATATGTCTAACCATTTGGTTAACTACTGATGAACCAACTAAGTGTATATGTTTGGGTACGGTTACACAAACCTAAATAAACATGCATTTCATTTGTGTGTAATAAGTTAAGTTTCGATCTAACGATTGAAAGATATTAGCTTGAATCTAATCCGATTTTCATCTAACGGTGAATATTTAATGCTTTGTTACTAAGCTAACATTGATTGAAAACCCTGGTTTGAAAGACTATATAAAGGAGAACTCTAACAACTGGGAGACCTAATCCCCACACCTCATGTGTGATACTAGTTGTATTATCTAGAGTCGATTCTCCTTTAACCTTAGGTTTCTATCGAGACCCTGTAGGTTAACGACTTGAAGACTTCATTGGGATTGTGAAGCCAAACCGATACTACTTTTCTTATAGTTGTATGATATGATCTTGATGTTTCTATCGTACTAAGTACAATCGTAAGATTGGCTTCGGATTGATTTCTCCGATAGGAAAGATATAAAAGAAGTTACAAACATCTTCGTCTCATCGTTTATGATTCCGAAATATCTTCTTTCGCTAGTCGATTGAGATTATTGTGAGGTGACTGATAATTCTAGGTTGTTCTTCGGGAATATAAGTCTGGGTTATGAATTGGTTCATGTTCACCTTGATTTATCAAAATACGGAACAAAAACTCGTAGGTATTTCTGTAGGAGACAGATTTATCTATTACCGCAGACTTTTCTGTGTGATACAGATTTGTTTATTAAAGTCTTGACTTTGGGTCGTAAGGACTCTTAGTTGTGGGTGAGATCAGCTAACGGAATCAAGTGTGCAGTATCCTGCTGGGATCAAAGACGTAAGGAGCGCAGCTGTACCTTGGATCAGTGTGAGATTTATTAGGGTTCAACTACAGTCCAGACCGAAGTTAGTTGTAGTAGGTTAGTATATGTAGCGGCTTAATACAGTGTGTGTTCAATCTGGACTAGGTCCCGAGGTTTTTCTGCATTTGCGGTTTCCTCTTTAACAAAACTTCTGGTGTCTGTGTTATTTCTTTTCCGCATTATATTTTTTTATATAATTGAAATATCACAGGTTGTGCATTGAATCGATCAATTGGGAAATCCAACCTTTGGTTGTTGATTGAAATTGATTGATCCTTGAACATTGGTCTTTGGTACCGTTCACGTGATTTCTCTTGTATTCAATTAGACTCGCAGATTTCTATTTGCTTGAGTAAGTATTGAATCGAGAAAGTGAGATATAACTCTTTGATATACTTTTATTAAGATTGAGTCTGACTGTCTAGTTGATTCTCTTAAAAGTATATTGGAGTTAGTCCATACAGATTGCTAATTAAAATATTGGATGTGGTTGTTAGACCCCGCCTTTTTAATTGGTATCAGAGCAGGTAAACATGTTTAAAGACCTTACAAGTCTGTGTTTGTAGCGATCCGACTCTATGGAAAAGAGTACTATCTCTGATAAACGCATCACCAGAAATAAAAGTCCTGTCTCGACTGTGTCTATTAAAGAAGAAGATTCGTCAATCTCAAAGATAGACGAACCACGTGTTCTGAGAGACAGACAGACACTGACATGTGTTATACAGATTACCCTTCAAAAGAGTCTATCTCTATTAATGAAAGGGAAAAAACTGAAGAAATTGAATTGATTCTAAATCTTGTTAGAATCCAAGCTGACAGATTTAATCGGTTGAAAAACCATGTCAATGTTCTTCTTGGTGTAGTAAGAGACTGCAATTCCAAAAACGCTGAAGTTCAGTCTTCACGTATCCTACTTGAGGCACGCCTTGAAAAGGATTTTTTGGAAATTGAACATTGCTTGAATAAACTCTCAATTCGAGGATGTTTCAAAAAGTCCTCTATACCATCTACTTCTCTTGAAACCAAAAGAGCTCCAGTTTCAGAAGTAAAACTGGAATCCCTTCCTATTAAAAAGGATGTGCCTGCACTCTCCATTAATCAAGGATGTTGCACATCAAATGGGAGGAAGAAACCTTGAAACGATAATGTTAAGACGAAACCTTCTAATCACCCTCATGATCAGAAAGTATGTTTCTTTTGTGATTCAAAAGGGCCTGCTAAGCTAAAGAGAAACTCTAGGTTGAATAACAATTCCATTGTTCAAATTCAAAACACCTTATACTTAATTCTCAAAGGTGTAACTGACATTCATATGTCTAAACAAATTGGTTTTCGTACTTACCCTGTGTATGCTACTAGGAAAGCCAGTTCAATGAGTTCCTCGAATGCTCAAAAGCAAAACGTACGTCTTAACAAAAATCGTCTAAGGAAAGATCAAATCTTTTCTTCTCTTAAAAGATGAGATACCATTACCTTTGATGTGAACATAATCCCAGGAGAAAGGAGAAAAAATGATGATATGAGAATAACCTGAAGGAGATAATTGAAGGCTATAAAGAAATTGTCAACAGGTTGTCAACCTCCTCAAGTAAAAATTCTTCTGGTAAGAACTCAAACTATATCTCATATTTTTATGACAGTAAGTTTTATGATAATTTTTCACATCAAAAGATATTCTTTCATAGACTTGAAAGGAAAAAGAAACTCAACCATGAACTTCGTTCATCTAATGAGCTGAGAGCTCATTCTTGTGCTAATTAATCACAAGGGTTGAGAACTTACTCATAAAAATCCTGTAAGTTGTGTTAATAATCAGGTATACTTCTGTCAAAATTTTTTTCTGTTTAGTTGAGTTATTTTCTTATCGTTTATAACTAAACTATTTTCTGCAGACAGCTTTGCTTAATGATAAACACATTTTTGTGTCTGAATTGTCCTCAGTGTCTCTATTGCTAGTGCTTGATTTTGTACTTATTATGGTGTTTTTATGTTTGTGTAGGTGTTTTTGGAGAAATACACTTGTGTAGAAAAAGTTGCTCAAAAAGTGATATTTGGACCCCGGAAGACATTTTCTATACGGACCCCAGATTTTGCTAAGGGGCACCTAAGGTTATGCGTAGCCCAAATTCATCCTCAGCACCCACCTTTTAAGGGAACCCCTAATCTGGATAAGGGGCACCCTTCTTCATCGTTTAAACTTTGCAAAATAGCGGGAACATATTTCCGTTTGCTGTGTATTTTTCTGTTGGATTTTCGGAGGGATTACAGTGAGATTCAATCACTGATTTCAATTGGGATGATCTTGATAGGTCCAAACAATGTTGGTAGGTGTTCGAATGAATTTATTTGAGTTGGATAATCCATTGGAATGCAAACAGAAGAAGCTAGTTTTCTCGGGTTTTCTGGGAAAGATTGGGCAGAGATTTACTTGGATATTTTCACGGATTCAGACTTGTATGGACCAGTTGAGTCACAACAGGATTGGTATGTGTTTTTGAATCGTAAAACTTGGGTTGTATGCGTGTCAAGTTGGATAACAGAAAGAGGAGATATTCACGGGATTTCTTTGGAAGTTACGTGCAGAGTTGTTCCCTGCAGTGAGTTTAAATCTGTCCGAGATGAGCAGCAGAGTGTTGGAGTGCGCCAGTTGCAAGATAACACAAGAGAACGCGTGAATAAAAGAAAAAGGGAAAAAAATATTATCGTATCTGCACAGAATTGAAGAGAGGATTATATGGAGTTAATACGGAAGATTTTGATGATGGTGAGGTATAAAAAGGTCCCTGGGATGTCTTAGAGTGGTGACGAGAGTTTGGAGGAGATTACAGAGCTGTGAAAGTCAAGTTGTAGAAGAATCACCGTTTCTGCTGCTGTGAAGAACACCAAGAACATTAGGCGCGCAACATCAGTCGTTTCTCACCAATGGAAACGACACACATGCGAGGGTCGAGAATAAGCGACAATACTCTGTTATATCGTTCTTTTCAGTTTGTAACACTTATAACTGTTGCAAACCCGGTTTTTAATAGTTTTTCTCCATTTCATCTTTGTAAACACCCTTTGAGCAATAAAAATGAATTTTGAGTGTGTTTTAACATGATGATGAGCTAATTCTCCCACAACCAAGGCAATGAGGAAGCTATTCACGCATGAATAATGGGTAACTATTTCATTTTCTCTAATTTTTAATTATAATTCACTCAATCGCTGCTCTTGCATAGTTTTTAAATGTTTACATAATTTTCTTAATTACTTGTGATTCAATTTGATAGATTATACTTTGTTTAATCAATCGATAATCTATGCTTGGGGAATACAATTAATATTTGAGAATATGTTTGATTAATTGTGAATTAAGAAATAAGGGACTTCAAAGATAATTAGAATTTTGGATTATGTTCCATAATTTATTCATGTGTGATAGTGGAATCAGTGTCTTGGTTATTCCTAATAATCTTGAATTAAGTTTTGTTTGTTTTTAAATTTCATTAAATCTAAAATCTTTGCTTTCACAAGTCTCAACGAACTTTTTACTACAACTCAATTTTTGAAATCACATCAATTTTTGGCGCCGCCGACGCGGACTTGTCTTTAGGCTAGAGTTTTTAGATTTTTTTATTTTAGGTTTTTATTTGTTTTTCATTTTTATTTTATTTGTTCTTCTTTACGTTTCTGGGTTTTTGTCTTTTCCTTACAGATTTTGGAATTTGGAGCGAAAGAAAAATTTGCCAAAGCTTTTGGTGAATACTTAAAGATTTGGAGTAAAAGCAAAGCGAAAGGAGCGAAAGAAAAGGAGAATAAAAATTAATTAAAAAAAAAGATAGAGAGAGACAATTTTTTATTTTTTTAGAATTTTTTTTTTGTTTGCACTTTATTTTTGGACTTTGGACTGTGGAATTTATCTTTATTTTTTTAAAACCTACGGAAGGGTAATTTAAATATAAATTGTTTGCAGAGAAGGACGGCAATTACGATATCGCCTTGTCCCCTCGGGTTCGTACATGACATAGGAGTCGTGGCCCGAGTCGACTTCAGCGGTTCATCCCCGTCTGGTACGGGAGGTAAGTTTGTCTAAACACTCGCGAATCTCCTGTCAGCGAGTTACTATATACCTTCGTTTGCATATATGCTGAGGATTTGAAAACGGATGCTTTAATTTCCTAGTAAAGGGAAAGAACTGGCCATACAAGATAAGGGTTCGGATTTCATCACCATTCCCTTCTTGCCCGCCTTAGGAAAACGAAACCAAACGCGAACCTAAGCCTAAAATTTGACTAGAACGAGACCTATAGGGTAACGATCTTAATAGGAAAGTCATTCGAAAAATATTGATTACTCTTTTAAGCATGCTTCAAATCTCATGATGGTTTCTGTGAGTTGAATACGCCGCTTCGTAACGCCGGTGAGGCCTTGGGTATCAAAGATCCATTGAGCTTCCCTCGTCTCGATTCAACTTACTTAAACTCGGATTGATTCCAGAGGGGTTTGCTTAAATTGTAACGAATTCCCTTTCGAAGGATTAAAAGCTGGTCTAGAACAAATCTAAGTGGAGCCATCATGCTTTTTGTTTGCTAGAAATCAGTAGGTTTGCTGTGGTGGAGTCAGCCTTGTTTGTGTTTGCATAGAACTTCCCTTCATTTTATGATTTATTTCTTTTTCTTTTGTTTTTATAGTGTATGCCCAAGGTTATTAAAGAGCGGACTTGGAAAAAAAACACTCTAGGTCGTTTGATTAGTGATAAACCTAGTAGTTCTTCTTGCAAAGGTGGGGAGCTCGAAGACTCTTCTTTTGAGAGCCCTGATTTTGGAAACTTCAGTTTTGAGAATCTGTCTCTTCGTGAGGAAAATACCCCTAGTACTTCAGTTGTGCCAGCGATGGCAACTTTGAAAGATTACATGTTCCCAACTAGGTCCACCCGAGCTTCGTGCATTTAATTGTCAGCCACTACGGCTAATTTCGAGATAAAACCTAGTATTCTTCAGATGATCCCTATATTCTTAGGGAAAGATGATGAGAACCCTTATTTTCATATTAGGGACTTTGAGGAAATTTGTAGGACAATTAGAATAAAAGACCTTACTGATGAAGTCTTGAAACTTAAGATGTTTCCCTTTTCCTTGAAGGATAAAGCCAAGACCTGGCTGAACAACCTACCATATAAATCCATTGAAACCTGGCAGGAACTTATTGCTGCTTTCTATATGAAATTCTACCCTAAGCATAAAACTGCGTCTGTTAGGCAGAAAATTACTACTAGTGTGCAACAAGAGGGTGAGTTTCTTTATAGGCTTTTAGAGAGATTCAATGATCTCCTATCCCAGTTTCCTTACCATATATTTGATAAGATGAAACTCGTAGAGATTATTTATGATAGTTTAGACTATTCAACCAAAGCCATGGTTGAGTCTATGTGCGTCGGTGAGTTCACTAGTAAAAGTGCGGATGATGCTTTTACCTTCTTAGGAGCCGTCGCTGAAAAATCCCAATAGTGGAAGTCTTGTGTTGAACCCCCCAAAAGACTCTTGGTCAATAGAAGTAGCACCAATGTGGTAGATACAAGCTTCGGGTCTGATGCTAAGTTTGCTGCTTTGTATAGAGGGTTAGAAGCTTTGGAATTGAATCATCCTAAACATGGGTCTCTTATTGAACCTGACGATAGGCTTAGAGCCTCTCAAGTGTATGGTTGTGGAGTAGAACCCAATAACTCGTTTTGGGAACGTCAGGTTAGTGAAGAGCAATCCCATGCTGTCTATCACAATGCTAGGTTTGAGAACCGTCAGAAGTTGGACCCATACTCAGAGACTTACAACCCTGGTTGGAGAAACCATCCTAATTTTTCTTGGTCTAAGGGTCAGAATCAAGGACAGTCTAGTAATTCTCAGCCTCCCCCAGGTTTTGGTTATGCTAAGAACTCTTCAGGTCAACCCCAGTTTCAGAATGAGAAAAAGATCTCCACCTTAGAAGAAACCCTTACTATGTTAGCAAAGAACCATGAGATGTTATCAAAGAACCACTGTGGTTTTCAAGAAGAAACCAAGCAGAATTTTAAGAATAATTCCCAGTCTCTTGCTAACTTAGAACTTCAAGTCGTCCAAATAGCTAAGTTTCTTAGTGAAAGAGAAGATGGAAGGTTCCCTAGTCAAACTAATCCTAACCCTTAAGGAGAGAAATCGTACAATCATGTGAATTCTATAACAACCCTTAGGAGTGGAAAGAAAGTTGACAATAAGGTTGCCATGCCTGATAGTGAACATGTTGTAGTTCACCCTTCTGAGACAGAAAATGAGGAGACTGATAGAGTCTCCAAAGAGACCAATGAGGGTCCTGCTGAGCCAGTCTTTGTTCCCAGAGCCTCGTTCCCCCAGCTGCTAGTTCCAACTAAGAGGGAGTCCAACTTTAATGATATATTGGAGGTTTTTAAGAAGGTTACTATCAACCACCCATTGTTAGATGCGATTAAGCAGATTCCCGCTTATGTCAAGTTTCTTAAGGATATGTGTACGCGAAAGCGAAAACTTAGTTTCCAGAAGAAAGCCTTCCTAGCTAGTCATGTGAGTTCCATTATACAGAATACCACTACTCCTAAGTATAAAGACCCAGGGTCTCCTACTATTTCTTTCACAATAGGTAAATACCGTGTCGAGAAAGCTTTTCTTAACTTAGGAGCCAGTGTGAACTTACTGCCATACCATGTGTACCTTAAGCTAGGACTTGGTGAGATGAAACCTACCCAGATGACACTTCAGTTAGCTGATAGGTCTGTTAAATTTCTTCGTGGTGTGATTGAGGACGTTATTATTGAGGTCGAAAAGTTTATTTATCCAGTGGATTTTGTTATCCTAGATACCCAACCTGTCCCTGACCCAGAGAACCAAATACCGGTGATTTTAGGTCTCCCGTTTTTAGCTACATCCAATGCGATCATTAACTGTCGAAATAGTATTATGAATTTGTCTTTTGGTAATATGACTATTGAGTTGAACATTTTTAATATTAGTAAGCTACCCTCTGAACTAGATGACTTGAGCATAGAAGAGGTGAACATGATAGGAACGTTAGTCGAGGAGTCATTACCAAACACTTTGTTAGGATATCCATTAGAGAAATGCCTAGCCCACTTTGGTATTGATTTTGATGATGACGATGTGATTAATAAGGTGAATGCTTTGTTAGATTCAACCCCTTTGATAGACACTAGTAATGGTTGGAAACCTAAGTTCGAACCTATACCCGTTTCTCAGTTTACCCTAGTTCCTTCGTTAGAAAATCCTCCTAAGTTGGACCTTAAACCATTACCAGATTCCCTGAAGTATGTGTTTTTAGGCCCATATGAAACTTTACCTGTGATTATAGCATCCGACTTGGATAGTGATCAGGAAAGTAGGCTAGTGACCGTCCTTCAGAATAACAAGGAAGATTTAGAGTGGACCATAGCAGACATTAAGGGTATAAGTCCTACTGATTGTATGCATCATATCTATTTAGAGAGTAACACCAAACCTTATAGGGAGATGCAAATCCGACTGAACCCTAATATGAAAGAAGTAGTTCGAACCGAGGTTCTTAAGCTGTTAGATGCAGGCATTATCTACTCCATTTCAGACAGCAAGTGGGTCAGCCCCGTTCAGGTTGTTCCCAAGAAATCTGGTATTACAGTAGTCTAGAATGATAACAATGAGTTAATCCCAACCCGGGTGACCACGGGTTGGCATGTATGTATTGACTATAGGAAATTGAACAAGGTCACTAGGAAGAACCACTTTCCCCTTCCCTTCATCGACCAAATGCTAGAGAGATTAGCTGGACGTATCCATTATTGCTTTTTAGATGGATACTGCGGTTATAATAAGGTTGTTATTGCCCTAGAAGACCAAGAGAAAATCACTTTTACCCGTCCCTTTGGCACCTTTGCGTATGGACGCATTCCTTTCGGGCTATGTAATGCCCCTGCGACCTTTCAGCGTTGTATGTTGAGCATATTTTCTGACATGGTAGAACGGTTCTTAGAAGTCTTTATGGATGATTTTTCAGTGTTTGGTTTGTCTTTCGATGAGTGCTTGCATCATTTGTCATTAGTTTTGACTAGTTGTAAGGAAAATAATTTAGTGATCAATTGGGAGAAATGTCACTTCATGGTTCGTTCAGGAATTGTTCTAGGGCATATCGTATCTTCGAAGGGTATAGAGGTAGATAAAGCCAAAGTTGACCTTATTAAGATTTTACAGGGCCCAAAAACCGTAATAGATATTAGGTCATTCTTAGGGCATGCAGGTTTTTATCATCGATTCATTAAGGATTTTAGCTTAATTTTTAGACCTCTTTGCAATTTGCTTGAAAAAGACGTTAAGTTTGTCTTTGATGATGCTTGTTTAGAGGCTTTTGAGAAGCTTAAGAATTTACTCACTACCGCCCCCATAGTCCAGGCGCCCAACTGGAACCCACCCTTTGAGATCATGTGTGATGCTTAAGATTATGCTATTGGTGTTGTGCTAGGTCAGCGAGAAAATAAGTTACTTCATGTGATTTACTATGCTAGCAAAACTCTGAATGATGCCCAGTTGAACTATACCACTACGGAGAAGGAACTATTAGCTATTGTGTTTGCCTTAGACAAGTTTAGATCCTACCTCTTAGGTTCTAAGGTCATAATCTTTACTGATCATGCTGCTTTGAAGTATCTTCTTTCCAAGAAGGATACTAAACATAGATTGATTAGATGGATCCTATTGTTGAAGGAATTTTCCTTAGACATTAGAGATAAAAAAGATGCAGAAAATGTAGTAGCAGACCACTTGTCTAGGCTTGTTGTGGATACCCTTAATGATTCTCCTCCTGTTAGGGATAGTTTTCCTGATGAACAACTATTCTTTGTTACCCAAGCACCTTGGTATGCGAATATAGTGAATTATCTTGTTACTGGTCGAATTCCCCAACATTGGGGCAAACAAGATCGTTCTAGGTTTTTAGCCGAGGTGAAGCACTTCTTTTGGGATGATCCTTATTTGTTTAAGTATTGTCCAGACCAGATTATTAAGAGATGTATACCTGAGAGTGACTAGTCCAGTATTATTTCCTTTTATCATGATCATGCTTGTGGGGGTCACTTTATTGCTAAGAAGACTGCTGCTAAGATATTGCAGTGTGGATTCTATTGGCCTTCGTTGTTTAAATACTCCCATAGTCACTGTGTTACTTGTGAGCGTTGCCAGAAATTAGAAACCATTTCCCATATGAACATGATGCCCTTGAACCCTATTTTAGTTGTTGAGGTTTTTGATGTGTGGGGTATTAACTTTATGGGTCCGTTTCCTAATTATTTTGGTAACCTTTACATCCTTGTCGCTGTAGATTATGTCTCTAAGTGGATTGAGGCGGTTGCGTATAAAACAAATGACCATAGGGTTGTGATTGAGTTCTTGAAAAATAATATACTTACACATTTTGGTACACCGCGAGCTATAATTAGTGATGGAGGGTCACAATTTTGTAATGGACCTTTTAGGCTTTTGATGAAGAAATATGGTATTACACATAAGGTGGCTATCCCGTATCATCCACAGACTAGTGGTCAGGTAGAGGTTTCTAATAGGGAGATAAAGCGTATATTAGAGAAAACAGTTAATCCTAATCGGAAAGACTGGTCGTCTAGGCTTACTGATGCCTTATGGGCTTACCGTACTGCGTTTAAGACCCCCATTGGAATGTCTCCTTATCGGCTTGTGTATGGCAACGCATGTTTTACCTGTTGAGTTAGAACATAGAGCTTATTGGGCTGTTAAGCAGCTAAATTTTTCACTTGACAAGGAAGGAGCCCATAGGAAACTCCAGCTCAATGAGTTGGAAGATATTCGTATAGATGCTTACGGTAGTGCGAAAGAGTATAAGAACAAAATGAAACTTGTGCATGATAAGAATATTTTAAGAAATTCATTTTCTCCAGGTCAAAAAGTTCTTATGTATGATACCCGCTTGCATCTTTTCCCTGGGAAGTTACGTTCTCGGTGGACAGGTCCTTTTATTATTCGCACTGTCTTTCCTCATGGAGCTGTTGAGATCGAGACACCAGATGGTAGTAGTTCTTCTAAGGTTAACGGTCAGAGATTGAAACCCTTTTTAGAACCCTTTCCTATAGGTGATGTGGAGGAGGTCCCTCTGGAGGACCCTGTTTACCCTTGATTGACCATCGAGGCGATTGTATGTTGTATATTAGTTTTTGATTTCTCTCTTCACCCAGGTACTATCTTTCCGACTTCTCTCTTTACTGATTCCTCTTGTTACTTTGCTTTTTGGTATTGCTCTTTCATTAAAAACATTGAGGACAATGTTAGATTTAAGTTTGGGGGTGGGGAATAAACTTTTTGTTAGCTTTTATTTGCAATAAATAAATTCCAGAGCCTAGAAATTTATGCTTATCAAGGTTGGCACTAACCAATCTAAGTGGATGGGAACATCTTGGTTGTAGGAGTTGAGGAACCAATCTGATTAGATGGAAACATCTAAATAGTCTATTCATAAAAGCACAGAGCTCATGTGTTAAAATTAAAAAAACATGGTAGTTTCGCCATAACTCGTTGAATCCTAATCCCTTCTGTTTTTATTTCTTAAGTGATTTGGTGGGGCACACGACTCAAGTTATTACCATTGCTAGGTGAAATATGGTGATTGAGATACCAAAAAAAAAAATGAGACCAGACCATCAGACCAACCAGAATAAATTCAATAAAGTCGACCACTGGTGCCCTTGTATATGCCCGTTGAGTTGACCTAGAGTTAGGTTTATCGACCACTGGTCCCCTTGTATATGCCAGTTGTGTTGATATTAGTCAGACCGGTATATCAGTCCATTAGGATAGGTTCATCTTGTTAGAGGCCTTCAGACAGATATGGGAAACACCGTTCACTTTTACCATCTATTTTCTATTTATCCATCTTCTTAATCTTTCCATATGATTGGTTGACTCCGGTTATGATGTATAGAAACTATCTTAGTAGAGCTCTGTCACTTATATATGAATTTTAGTATGCTGAGCGCAAAATCGTGTATAACAATTGGAATTTCGCATCAGGGTACTTCCTCCTATAGTCAATGATTGTACGCCAACCAAGGAGATTCTTTAGTTCCTTCCAAGGTTCAACGTAGATAGATAGGGTCTGGAGTAAAGGTTTTGTGGGTACACCTCTGGTAAACCCTCCGGAGACAACACCCCGCCGCTAGGGCCACCTAGCGGTTTAACGGCTTGCTGCCCGTGCTAAGTGTAGACATTTTATATTATATTTGCTCGAGGACTAGCAAATAATAGGTTTGGGGGTATTTGATAGACACATTTTTGTGTCTGAATTGTCCTCAGTGTCTCTATTGCTAGTGCTTGATTTTGTACTTATTATGGTGTGTGTAGGTGTTTTTGGAGAAATACACTTGTTTGGAAAAAGTTGCTCAAAAAGTGCTATTTGGACCCCCGGAGGACATTTGCTATACGGACCCCAGATTTGGCTAAGGGGCACCCAAGGTTATGCGTAGCCCAAATTAATCCTCAGCACCCAATTTCATTCCCAGCACCCACCTGCTAAGGGCACCCCTACTCTGGATAAGGGGCACCCTTCTTCATCGTTTAAACTTTGCAAAATGGCGGGAACATATTTCCGTTTGTTGTGTATTTTTCTGTTGGATTTTCGGAGGGATTACAGTGAGATTCAATCACTGATTTCAATTGGGATGATCTTGATAGGCCCAAACAATGTTGGTATGGGTGTTCGAATGAATTTATTTGGGTTGGATAATCCATTGGAATGCAAACAGAAGAAGCTAGTTTTCTCGGGTTTTCTGGGAAAGATTGGGCAGAGATTTACTTGGATATTATCAAGGATTCGGACTTGTATGGACCAGTTGAGTCACAAAAGGATTGGTATGTGTTTTTGAATCGTAAAACTTGGGTTGTATGCGTGTCAAGTTGGATAACAGAAAGAGGAGATATTCACGAGATTTCTTGGAAAGTTACGTGCAGAGTTGTTCCCTGCAGTGAGTTTAAATCTGTCCGAGATAAGCAGCAGAGTGTTGGAGTGTGCCAGTTGCAAAATAACACAAGAGAACGCGTGAAGAAAATAAAAGGGAAAGAAATATTATCGTATCTGCACAGAATTGAAGAGAGGATTATATGGAGTTAATACATAAGATTTGATGATGGTGAGGTATAAAAAGGTCCCTGGGATGTCTTAGAGTGGTGACGAGAGTTTGGAGGAGATTACAGAGTTGTGAAAGTCGAGTTGCAGAAGAATCACCATTTCTGCTGCTGTGAAGAACACCAAGAACATTAGGCGCGCAACATCAGTCGTTTCTCACCAGTGGAAACGACACACATGCGAGGGTCGAGAATAAGCGACAGTACTCTGTTCTATCGTTCTTTTTAGTTTGTAACACTTATAACTGTTTCAAACCCGGGTTTTAATAGTTTTTCTCCATTTCATCTTTGTAAACACCCTTTGAGCAATAAAAATGAATTTTGAGTGTGTTTCCAACATGATGATGAGCTAATTCTCCCACAACCAAGGCAATGAAGAAGATATTCACGCATGAATAATGGGTAACTATTTCATTTTCTCTAATTTTTAATTATAATTCACTCAATCACTGCTCTTGTAGAGTTTTTAAATGTTTACATAATTTTCTTAATTACCTGTGATTCAATTTTATAGATTATACTTTGTTTAATCAATTGATAGTCTATGCTTGGGGAATACAATTAATATTTGAGAATATGTTTGATTAATTGTGAATTAAGAAATAAGGGACTTAAAAGATAATTAGAGTTTTGGGTTATTTTTTCATAATTTATTCATGTGTGATAGTGGAATCAGTGTCTTGGTTATTCCTAATAATCTTGAATTAAGTTTTTTTTGTTTTGAATTTCATTAAATCTAAAATCTTTGCTTTCACAAGTCTCAACGAACTTTTTACTACAACTCAATTTGAAATCACATCACTTAAGTATTAGCTGTGTCTAATGAGGTTCTTCGTTCTGCATTCTCATTTCCGAAGAAGTTTTTCTTTGCAACTATGTTGCCTGCTACTCACGTGCTTTAAAATTGTTTCTCTACTGAGATATAAAATTTATTGAGCCACAAATCTTGTGATAATTTTCACATAGCAGAAATTCTGTCTTGTCATAAAAATAAGACCGGTTGCGTACCTTTGTTGTTGTGTCAAGATTGTGTTCGTACGAGTACCCGTGTTACTGTCACAAATCAATTTTTTGAAACCCTAAAATTTACCTTCCCTAAGAAATCATTTAAATACCAAAATCCTTGAGTCTCGTACGCATACTCTAGGATTTTTTTTGTGGTCTGTCAAGAATGTCTTCTTCTAACTCTAGCAGTTTTGCAAAAGGGTTTATTGACAAAGGTATTTGTTTCGAGTCCAAGGGAAGGAAGAAAAGAACCCTAGTAGAAGATGATCATCCTAATGCCTCATGTTACTATTCCTATACATATCAGGATGTTAATAATGAGGATATGGTTTCTGCTGAAGTAGTTCATGATTTTCTTAAATATTTTGAGGAAGCAAAACTGCAGCTCGTTGATACTTTGAATAGTCTTGATGTGTTAAGAACTGAGTTGAAAAAGGTTACTTCTGACCTTGGTCTCATAAAGACACATGTTAAATATCTTCTCAATGAGGATATATTCTCTGAAGAAGCAGTAGATGCTGTCAATCACAAGCTCAGAGACCTCAAGGCTCGTGAGGATCCCGAATTGTCTATTTAACTTCAGTTCGTGTTCGACTTTGGCATAGGAGTCCACTTTGGTTTTTTTTAGCTTGTTGATTTTATCTTGCTTAGTAAATTTTCTTAGGAGAATTTTATTTCTTGGTTTGTTTAGAAGAATAACTAGAGTTTGGAATAGCCATTATTGTGATTACACATAGCTATGTCCAACGTTTTCATCTTCATGTGTTTTAGGTTTATTTGTTTAAATTCTAAAAAGTTGTTTGGAAAATGATTTTTGCAGTATTAATCTTTATGGTTTTATATATTGAAAATTTATTTTGGGATATGTGTGTTTGCGTCCGTGAACTATGATTGTCCCATACCTTGTCAAAAGTTAAGTCTTTCATATGTCGATATGCATGTATTGATAAAAGAATGAATGGACTTTTGACATTACAAAAGTTTTAAGCCTATTATATGTCAGTATGCAAATATTGACGGAAAATAGGATGAACTTTTGTTTATGAGGATTATGTCTATTGTATGTCATTGTGCAAATAGTGGTGGAAAATAGAATGAATCCTTGTTGGCTCCGTAAGTTCTCTTATATTGAGCATTTTCGATTAAATTAATCATAGGTCTACTTGTGGTTAATTCAACTGAGTATTTTTTTGATTCAAATTCATATTTCTATGTGATTTGTTATGTCCAAAGAAATCCTTCTTTTCTTATGAAAGTAAGGCCGCTCTAGTCGTTCTTTCGGGAATGACATTTCATGGGGGAGAGTTCTTAATTGAGCTTGCGCTTAATTGCCAAATTGAAAAGGCGAGGGTACCAAAATATACCTCAAGCTAAAAAATTTCCTACCTATAAGTCCTTTCTCCGAAACTGATTGTCTATGGACAAAATCGAGACAATACAACTAATCGGTTCAGACTTCGTGTGATCGTCTATGGATACGAGATCGAGAAAATACAACAACGAAGTATGTTACTTGATAAAAAGGTTCAGACTTAACCAAACACAATAGGATTCACTTATCAAGT
Source organism: Papaver somniferum (assembly GCF_003573695.1). Taxonomy (NCBI): domain Eukaryota; kingdom Viridiplantae; phylum Streptophyta; class Magnoliopsida; order Ranunculales; family Papaveraceae; genus Papaver; species Papaver somniferum. The sequence goes on from NC_039368.1 coordinate 98,351,923, forward strand.
AAATAGGAATTAACGTTTGTGTAATTTACTTTAATTATAATAAAATAATTATAATGCGGAAATATAAAGTAAATGACACAACAAGATTTTGTTAACGAGGAAACCGCAAATGCAGAAAAACCCCGGGTCCTTGTCCATAATTGAATACTCTCAGGATTAAGCCGCTACACAAAATTACACCTAACTTCGTATAGTTGAGACCAAGCAACTAAACCTATAGTTCACCTAGTTCCGTCTGTATTCCCACGCCTCCAACTTATAAATAAGTCACGTACTTGGAAAAATTCCATTGGTTCGTATTCCAAACAGTAAAGGAACAACAAATCTATTTGGTATCAACTCTCTTCAACCAATTGATATGAGTCGAACAAAGGCTCTTCTGTTTATCTTAACATAAACTCCTTTGTCAGGTCCTTAGATCTATCTTATGTTCAATTACCTAAGTAATCGTTTAAGATTAATCCAACAACACTCTTAATCCAAAGAATTGTGTTGATGCCGATCTACTCAATTAATCAATCCAATCTATCACGAGGATAAACCGATTATTAATTGGATCCTCTTTTACCTAAACAAGTATTGTGCACACCAAAGATTATGAACCCAAAAATCAGAAATATTCAATATCTTCTTCGTCTTCAAATCTTCTCCGATCTTCAATATAAACCTGCACACAATCACTTGAATCTCTTGTGATCAATCACGCACAGAACGGAGTCTGATAACAATGGATTATCACAAGATCGTCTTTAGCACTAACAACAGTCTAAAAATCCCTGTTGAAACTCTGAACTAGTTTGAGTGAATCTTATATCAGAAGAGAAGATTCTCAAGCATAAACAAACTAGGTGCAATCAGATTTCAACCACCGTTAATCAATCAAATCAATCGAAAACAAAAGATAAACCGCAATTATCTAGTTTCCCACCAACTGTACACGCTAGAGCTTCTCAATCCCAAAGAAGACTTTAAACTAAGCGACCGTAAGAAATTTCGCCTAATTAGGTTACTCTCCTCTCCGAATAGGCGGCTACACCAGTAACAACAACAAAGAGGAAGTATGTTGTTATGAAGGATTAGTTTGCTAGAAAGGAAAACTTCAAGTATTTATAGACAAGGAAGTTTGGACACGAAGGAATTTCCAAAACCGAAAATATTCTCAAGATATTCATTTAAGCACAAATTCGGTTTCCATAATTCCTGGAAATGCTCTGTCCAAAAATAATGATCGAAATCTCTCGAAAAATCTAATTAGTAAATGCACATTACTAATTCTTATATTTCCCTACAAAATGAAATTAATAACCTTAATTAAAATATTCTTAACTTACTTATGTTTCGATCCTGGGATTCTCTTCCCTTAGATATTAAGGAATAACTTTGAACAATTAAAGAAATAAACATTCACAGCACGTGTTCAAAGTATGTCGACATCCTTACTTTGTAAGTTCTCTTTCACACTTACAACCTTGAAACCGATTTTCCACACTTCCAAACAAGTTTAGAATTGGTTAATCTGACTTTCAAGAACTATGTGATTGATCAAATAACATTCAATCACAATCATGGGTTTAACGGTTCTACCAAAACAAGTTTCGATTCTACCTCCATTTGAGTACTGTGCATAGTCACACTAGCTTTCCAAAATTCGGTTGACTAGGTACTAGGATTGATCCCCACATATATATGGTATCTAACTTATATGTGTTGCACATGTCCATAGGATCGGTTCCCCTTTGGCTAAAAGCGTGTTGCACATGCTCATAGGATCGGTTCCCCTTTGTGATGTATTGCACCTCTTACTAGGATCGCTTCCCCTTTCCCATATTTGGTCAGACATAAAATCACAAACCCGATCATACCATCTCAGGTGATTACTTAAGATTGGTTTCACTAATAAAAGTCATACCAATACATAAGTCAGGCCTTTGTGAATAATTCTACCAAGAACACAACAAGTCATGAACGGTTATGCTCAGTCACACATATTGGTTGTTCATAAGATATGCAATGAATACAAAACCAATAACGCCTGGCAAATTCCTTTTCGGTTCACAAACAAGTCTATGAACTTACTTCCTTAGAATACATGTAAAACATTGTTCCCTAGGATGAAATCCTCACCTCATACCCATACATAATCACAATAACATTCAAATTATTATGGAGATGTCTTATCTACAAAGTTTAATGGTTAAGCAGTGAACCTCGTATGGTATTCCTTAATACTATGAATATCTAGAGTTCAAATATGCTTCACATTTATGTTTTCAATATGCACGACTTGAAAGATACGTTAAATGAAACAGTTCAAGTCAAATATCACTAACCTCAAGTGGAAGAATGATTGTTGTCGTTGTAACTCCTTGCTTTTTCACATATTCAAGTCTTCGCAATACTTTTAGTGTCTCATAATCCTAATACTTTCAAGCTAACCTATACGAAGTTGACTCTAGTACACAATCAAGTGACTCTTAACATGAGTTTTGATTCACTAAAATATGACAACCAAACTTGACATACCAACGCTTGGTAGGTTCAACCGAGCTATGCTCTAACAATCTCCCCCTTTGTAAATTTTAGTTACAAAACTCTTACATCATATGTATAAACAAATTACAAGACTTCATTACACATACGCTTGATTCCGAATTCAACAGCGCAATAAACTGCTTACATTCAATCCTTGAAAATGTCGTTGTTGACATTATAATAACAAAGATAATACTCCCTCTAAGGAAGATAGGTAGATATTCAATCTGAACGTATTTGTTATACCAATTCATATGATATGTTTCTCCCCCTTAGTTTGTGCTTTCACTCTTTCGTTTAGATAAAATGTTTAAGCACCAATGTTCTTTTCCTTAGCGCTACCAATCAATATAAAATCAATGCCAGTATCACTTGTTTACTCCATATATTTCTCCCCTTTTTATCACAAAATGACAAAGAAAATAAAAAATAAAGGACAACACGAAAAGAATCTTACAAATCTCAAAATAGACTTGCAACCTGTAGAGTTAGGCACGAGGGTTCCACACATCATGTTCTGATAACCAATATCAAAACCGAAACTACATGTAGTTTTATTTTGATATGTTACTAAGGAAACAATTTTCCGAAACAATTTTTCCAATTTAGTTTAGCAAAACAAAAACCAACTAAGCACCTTAGTCCCTTTGCTAAAACGATTGTTCAAAAACAACCGCTTAATTCGATAAGACCAAAATAAAGATAATTCTATTTTTCTCATCAGGTTCTAATTATCCATAAACTTAGACCTTTCAATTTTAAACAAGACAAGTACTAGGTTAGTTAACTAGAATTTCTTGTTAAGGCATTCGATTAGACTTGAATAACTGAAACCTCATTTTGATAAATCTAACTAAGATCAGAATTAACTTAGTGTCTCTTATCCGGAATCGAATTGTACTAAACAACTCATCCCGTAAACCTTTTATTTCATTAATCCATAAGTAATTCATACAAACCAACATAAATCAACTTGCATAATTATTCACCTCAACCGGAAGCAATTGAAACAACATAGATATTAAAAGCACCGCAATTGCACCTAAATTTTGTAAGCCTAAACAATTGATACCACACAATAAAGTAAGATAACAATAGTTTTTCTTAACCGGAACCAAATTAATCACACACATCCACACACATCATGGAATAAACATCAATTGAACCGAAATTTTGTTAAGCAAAAGCGATAAATATATATGATATAAACTCAGGCTTTTCTTAAACTGGAAAACAATTAACTAACAAGATTGTTACCTCAAATTTCACATCCACTTCTCCAATATGATTGCATCTTCGTCCAGGGAGAATTGATATCGAAATATCATCATGTTGTCATCCTTATGCAAAAACAAAAGAATAACAACAACCAACCTTTGCGAGAGAAAGGTTGAAAATCGGTTCTAACAATTGCAAGCAAAAGTTGAAAACCGTCGAAACACATATGTTTTTATGCTAAACCAAAATCGATTCAACATATTGTGATTTTTCGCATATTGTTTCTACCAGAACCCCTCATGATTCTTTGATAAATCCTACCAACATGGGCTAGAACTTAATCCTGCTAAATCAAAAAGTCACCCAAACCACAAGGGTTCACAACATATGAGATTGAATATTACAGTCAGAAAACCAAAATCAAACATCCCATAAAATGATTCAAAGCAAAGATATAAACATTCATTCATATGGATTTGCCTCTAGGAATCGGTCATACCACAAAAGCAAGAGCTACACATATATGATCAGTAGATATTGACATCATATAATAATCGAGAGATCATGTGCTCAGTTTTACGTGCTTCCTCACCCTTCATAAGATTGAGCACAAAGGTGAGCATGCACATTCCAACACAACTAGGTTGTGTTGAGTTGATTCTTGTCTTGTTCGTCACGAGTGACTAAGACCAAATCATCATTCTTGACCTTTGGCTTGGTTTGTTTTCTCTTGTTCCATATCTTGTTTTTCTTCTTTGACTTGTGATGAAGAGTGTCATTATCACAACTTTTACTAGTACAAGAGATTTCAGACATAATGTCTTTCTTTATCCTTTCAAGAAGACTCTTGTAATTATTGTCACCAACAATTAACAGCTGAGAGTCATTCTTGTGACTAAATTTTGGTCCCTTCTTGGATATAGAGGACTTCGGGACCCATTAAGAGTTGGTTTCGCAGGAGCATCCTTCTCCTTCACACCATTAGGATCATCGTTCTTTTGAATATTTTGCGAAACACCCTTTCTCCAATTTGGAACATCAGATCTTGTCTTTGCATTTACAAAGTTATCTCTCTTTCTATATTCGGGTCTTTTATGAGATGATCTTGTCGAGTGATATGCAAAATTTGAACTATCATTATAATAATTCTTTTGCCTAAACTTAGGACAATAACGATCTGAGTTCTTATGAGGAGAAAACTTAGCCAATTCGTTTGATACAAAAGAAAGTGCATCTTGCATCTTACGAACTTTGCATCCCTATTGCAAGTGCCCTTTATTACTACAATAATACCAATGCTTAATATAAATATACGAAGTATGAGGTTTGATGTTATGTTTTTTTGGATCCTATTGCATTGGAGCTCGACGATTTTTCTTCTTCTTCTTGTCTTTGTTCAACGTTGTTGCTTTCTTGACATTAGCAGAAATTCATTCTTTCATTACTGCTGGTTGAACATTATTCTTAGGCTTGACAGACTTTTCTTCTTTACAAGGAATATGTGCATTTTTGTTATCAGTGGAAGCCTCTGGTTGAGAATAATTAGTAGATTTAACAAATTTTACCTCTTTGTTAATATTTGAAGCATCTATTTCCTTATAGCCCAATCCTCGTGTATCACGATGATTTCTACTTGCTTCTAACATTGAGGTTAAATTGTTTGAGCTAACATTGAACTTTTTAAGGTCCAAAATTTCTTTTTCCAATGTCTTGATTTTATCAAGAGCACCAGCGAGATCACCCTTAAGATGTTTTTCTTAGAGATATACACCTTCTTTCTCTTCAAAACTCTTTGGTTGAGAGTTAACCCTTGCTTCAGATTCAGCAAGTTTCTTTTTTGACAAAAAGAGATCTCTTCGAAGATTTTCACATTCTAATTTCTTAGAATTTAGCTCGTTTGTACGCTCTTTAAGAATAAAATCACTGTTTTGATAACCAACATAATATCCTTGAAAAACCTTCCTCAGTTTCTTGTTATCACAACAAAGAGGAGTCATAAAACCAAGAAAATCTGAAGTTCTCAGTTTTTCATTTTTCAAAAGATCCATCAATTTAGAGTATTCTAAGATATCCTATTCTACTTCTTATTCAAAATCCGAGTCATCATCATCGGAAATTTCATCTACCTCTTCTTGTAGACGTATTTTCCAGTCGTCATTGGTTTCTTCATTATTAACAAGATTAACTTGTCTCGTGATTTCTTCAGATATTGAATCGTAGATGCCATCATCAAGTGTTAATTCAAACTCTTGATGTCTTGCTTTACGTTAACTGAATCATTCATTAGATTCAATTCTTATAGGTTGGATCGCACCAAATACAGATTGTTAGTTATTTTCGTGTTTGCCGGCTCTAAAACCAATTGAAAAGGCGAGGGTACCCAAATATACCACAAGTTAAAACTTATCCTACATATAAGTAATTTCTCCGAAATTTCTTCGAAAGTGATTGTCTATGGACAGAGTCGAGATAATACAACTAATAGGTTCACACTTCGTGTGATTGTCTATGGATACGAGATCGAGACAATACAACAACGAAGTATATTACTTGATAAAAAGGTTCGGACTTAACCAAACATAATAGGATTCACTTATCAAGTAAATATGAATTAACGTTTGTGTAATTTACTTTAATTATAATAAAACAATTATAATGCGGAAATATAAAGTAAATTATACGACAAGATTTTGTTAACGAGGAAACCGCAAATGCAGAAAAACCCCGGGTCCTTGTCCAGAATTGAATACTCTCAGGATTAAGCCGCTACACAAAATTACACCTAACTTCGTATAGTTGAGACCAAGCAACTAAACCTATAGTTCACCTAGTTCCGTCTTTATTCCCACGCCTCCAACTTATAAATAAGTCACGTACTTGGAAAAATTCTTTTGGTTCGTATTCCAAACAGTAAAGGAACAACAAATCTGTTTGGTATCAACTCTCTTCAACCAAGTGATATGAGTCGGACAAAGGCTCTTCTGTTTATCTTAACATAAACTCCTTCGTCAGGTCCTAAGATCTATCTTATGTTCAATTACCTAAGTAATCGTTTAAGATTAATCCAACAACACTCTTAATCCAAAGAATTATGTTGATGCCGATCTACTCAATTAATCAATCCAATCTATCACAACGATAAACCGATTATTAATTGGATCCTCTTTTACCGAAACAAGTATTGTGCACACCAAAGATTATGAACCCACAAATCAGAAATCTTCAATATCTTCTTCGTCTTCAAATCTTCTTAGATATTCAATATAAACCTGCACACAATCACTTGAATCTCTTGTGATCAATTACGTACAGAACGGAGTCTGTTAACGATGGATTATCACAAGATCGTCTTTAGTACTAACAACAGTCTAAAGATCCCTGTCGAAAATATGACTAGTTTCAGTGAATCTTATATCAGAAGAGAAGATTCTCAAGCATAAACGAACTAGGTGCAATCATATTTCAACCACCGTTAGTCAATCAAAATCGAAAACAAAATATAAACCGCAATTATCTAGTTTTCCACCAATGGTACACGCTAGAGCTTCTCAATCCCAAAGAAGACTTTAACCTGAGCGGTCGTAAGAGATTTCGCCTAATTAGGTTACTCTCCTCTCCGAATATGCGGCTACACCAGTAACAACAACAAACAAGAAGTATGTTGTTATGAAGGATTAGTTTGCTAGATTGGCAAACTTCAAGTATTTATAGACAAGGTAGTTTGGACACGAAGGAATTTTCAAAACCGAAAATATTCTCAAGATATTCATTAATGCACAAATTTGGTTTCCATAATTCCTGGAAAAGCTCTGTCCAAAAATAATGATCGAAATCTCTCGGAAAATCTAATTAGTAAATGCACATTACTAATTCTTATATTTCCCTACAAAATGAAATTAATAACCTTAATTAAAAGATTCTTAACTTACTTATGTTTCGATCCTGGGATTTTCTTCCCTTAGCTATTAAGGAATAACTTTGAACAATAAAAGAAATAAACATTCACAACACGTGTCCAAAGTATGTCAACATCCTTACTTTGTAAGTTCTCTTTCACACTTACAACCTTGAAATCGATTTGCCACACTTCCAAACAAGTTTATAATTGGTTCATCTGACTTTCAAGAACTATGTGATTGATCAAATAACATTTAATCACAATCATGGGTTTAACAGTTCTACAAAAACAAGTTTCGGTTCTACCTCCATGTGAGTATTGTGCATAGTCACACTAGCTTTCCAAAATTCGGTTGACTAGGTACTAGGATCGGTTCCCCACATACATATGGTATCTAACTTATATGTGTTGCACATGTCCATAGGATCGGTTCCCCTTTGCCTAAAAACGTGTTGCACATGTTCATAGGATTGGTTCCCTTTTCTTTTATAAACCTTGCTGCCCCTTATACAAGGATCGGTTCCCCTTTGTGATATAATGCACCTCTTCCTAGGATCGGTTCCCCTTTCCTATATTTGGTCAGACATAAAATCATAAACCCGATCATACCATCTTAGGTGATTACTTAAGATCGATTTTACTAATAAAAGTCATACCAATACATAAGTCAGGTTTTTTTGAATAGTTCTACCAAGAACACAACAAGTCGTGAATGGTTATGCTCAATCACACATATTGGTTGTTCATAAGATATGCAATGAATAACAAAACCAATAACGCCTGACAATTTCCTTTTCGGTTCACAAACAAGTCTATGAACTTACTTCCTTAGAACACATGTAAAACATTGTTCCCTAGGATGAAATCCTCACCTCATACCCATACATAATCACAATAGCATTCAAATTATTATGGCGATGTCTTATCTACAAAGTTTATTGGTTAAGCAATAAACGTCGTATCGTATTCCTTAATACTATGTCTATCTAGAGTTCAAATATGCTTCACAGTTATGTTTTCAATATGCATGACTTGAAAGATATGTTAGGGAATAAAACAGTTCAAGTCAAATATCACTAACCTCAAGTGGAATGATGATTGTTGTCGTTGTAGCTCCTTGTTTCTTCACATCTTCAAGTCTTCGCAATACTTGTAATGTCTCATAATCCTAATACTTTCAAGCTAACCTATACGAAGTTGACTCTAGTATATAATCAAGCGAATCTTAACACGAGTTTTGATTCACTAAAATATGCAACCAAACTTGACATACCAACGCAAGGTGGGTTCAACCGAGCCATGCTCTAACACAAATCTTTGTGGGGAGTGCGGCTATGGAATATTATAGGGGTTATCTTGTATCTTTATGAACTCCTTGATGAAAGCATTTAGCTTTGGATATATGATTGCATCTAAAAAGTTGATATGTGCTTTATCTTGGTCATGAAATGTCTCTATGGAAATTTCATTAATATCCCACTAGTTTTCGTACCTTTGCCAACTTTATTGACAAAAAATGGCAGAATTAATGTCCAGTTCACACTACAAATACATATGGTTTTCGTATCATTATGTAAGGGGGAGTGGTTTCCATGTGAGATGGATTATTGACTAAGGGGGAGTGATACATATCACTATAGTATTGTTGTCGAAATTGTGATACAATTGAACTTTGATGTTGTGTAATAATGATATGACACTCTGTAACAATGATCGAGAATTCTTGTTTTCTCATTGTTATGGCTACGTATTTTCAAAAATGATGATACTAAACTTACAACCTTTGGGATCATTGGATTACTTGGAAGTGATGAAGATTTCGAGTGATGTTGAAGAACCAAGAAGATCAGGCATGTGGAAGAGAAGCTACAAAAGTTTATTTATCTATTTTTGTATCCCATATGTATTGATAGTTTTTTCATTAAAATTAACAAAGGGGGAGATTGTTAGAGCACTGCTCGGTCGAACTCGCATATTTATATTTGCTTGAGTAAGTATTGAATCGAGAAAATGAGATATAACTCTTTGATATACTTTTATTAAGATTGAGTCTGAATGTCTAGTTGATTCTCTTAAAAGTATATTGGAGTTAGTCCATACAGATTGCTAATCGAAATATTGGGTGTGGTTGTTAGACCCACGCCGCCTTTTCAAAACTCTCCTGGTAAAAGCTTCTTGGAGAATCTGCACCAATTCAGATGTTGTATGGGTCAAGTGTATGTCTGCGAAATACTTCCAGTGCTCTAGCATGTTACATGCTACTATCAAGAAGCGTTGCTATTGGGCATGGAGAGGACTATAAAAAAATATGGAAATCATCAAAAAGCATAGCTGTTGGCGTGTTGGTGATGGATCTCAAATTAAAAAAGTGTATAATGCCCGACTCTAACTGGGTTCGCAGTGGTGGGGGAACCGGATCGGAAAAAAGGTGGAATTCTAGTCTCTACCGATGCTGATGTGCGAAAGCATGGGGAGAAAACAGGATTAGAAGCGCTGGTAGTTCATGCCGTAAACAATGAGCGTTCTCCCTTGGTGCAAATTAAGGGCCCAATTAACGCGTGAAACACTCTTCCTGGGGAGTGCGGTCGTATGGATGGATGTTTGGACTATAGGTATGGACGAACCACCAATACCAAGACCATAGTCTGTAGATAATGAAAATTTTGTTTAGGTAAAGGAACTCATTCTTCCAGATGGTAAGCACTGGAATTCTGAGCTCGTGCACTATTTCTTTGATCATCCCATGGATGACCTTATATTAAAAATGAGGCTCTCTGACATCTCAACAGATAAGTTACTTTGGAAGCTTACAAAAAATGGGGACTTCACTCTAAAGTCTGCCTACAAGAAGACGTTTGAAGACAGTTTATGTACTAAACAGTTTTCAGTTCTCATTCATGGAAGGAGTTTTGGATAATTAATACCTGGCCAATAGTTAGACACTTCTTATGGAAATGCCTAATTGACATTCTCCATACTAGAAAATGATTATCAAGGCAGTGTGGTTACAAAAATAAAAATTGTGGTTTATGCAATCAACATGATGAAAGCACAATGCATATACTATTTCACTGTCTTTTCTCAAGAGTAGTTTGGATTGGAGTTCCAGGTGGAAGTCAGGTTCTCACATGAAGGTTTAATGACATTTCAGCTATCTTTGAAGATTGGTTAATTCAGTCTAAGCAATATCAAGGTCATGAAATTTTGATAAACTTATCAATGGTGGTTGCCTGGAGCATTTGGAATGAAAGATGTGAAGAGGTTTTTCAGAACAAGAACTCTTACCCTAGAGGAACAAAAAAAAAATCTATCAGTTATGCTAACTATCTATTTTCAATTACTGAAAAGGAAGAGACATTAATATGGATCTTTCTCTACCAGCAAACTCATATGCAATATGGAATCCCTATGCTAGGCCTTACATAACTATTAGCTTTGATGCTTCTTATGATACTAACACTGGTCTAACAGGTGTTGGTTTGATTATGCGTGATTTTCAGGTAACTGGAGGGGATGTCTCGCAAAATCCTATGCAGGAGTAGCAAATTCAGAAAGAACAGAATGTCTAGCCATTTACGATGCAGTGGTGTGGTGTAAGAAGTTGAAGATCTCTTATGCAGTGTTTGAGACGGACTTTAAGAACATTTAAGTATTTATCAATATTCCTCACCAGTCATATCATGGAACAATGAGGATATTCTTCAGGATGTTATTCACATTATGAAGTCTTTTCCTGAATGGAAATGTCGTTTTATACCTATAATATGTAATAAACCTGCAGATGAACTTGCTAAGTTCAGTAGGAAGTTTAATGTTACACAGGTCTGGCAACATAGCCCCGCTAGTGTAATTTAGAACCTTTTAGTGTTGGATAACTGTTTTCCTCAGTTTAATAGAATAATTCATTGTTTGCATAAAAATCATTTGAAGAACTGGAGTCCGGTGATGTCTAGATTATTTATTAAAAAAAAAAGACAAAAAAAATCATTTGAAGATTAGGGTTATTGTTCATCATTACAGTTGCGTGTATCACGGTTTGGTAAGTATCTTTTGATCGTTGTTGTTGTTAATTTGTTTTTCGTGAAACCCTTGCTTTGTTACAAGTGGGAATTTGTTTAGGTGAAAAGCTAGTTTTGTTACTAGTGGGAGAAAGAGGTCGGTCCGGCTTATTTTGTAGCCATGGAAGGTTAGTTCAAGAGGGTTAAATGTGTTTCAAGACCATGCATGAAAAGTATAAAACAGTTCCATAAATACAACACTATCAGTGTATCGACCTGTATCGAAGATATGGACATTTAGAGGATGCAGTAAAGATATTATAAAAAATGCTTTTTGAACCAGATGTTTTGGAATGGAAAGTTGTTCTTGGTTCTTGTTTGAATCATAGGAAAATTGAGCAACGAAGATTTTCCACCCTTTGCGCTATAAAGTTATCTCTAAACCCTTATCCAATGTTTATGCCAAGAATGGCAGATAGCAGGATGTTTCCAAAATTAGGTCATTAATGAGGGAGCAAGAAGTTAAAAAGGTTCTGGGTTGTAGTTCGGTTCTAATATATGGTGAGATTCATGAATTTCTTGTTGGCAAGGGGATTGATTTAGATGTTATCGAAAATCTAGATGAGATGGTCTTCTTATTAAAGTTGAAGGGTTACAAACTCGATTTAAACCAAGTTCTTGTTGACGTGGAGGAGAAAGACAATGAGAGCTTATTGAATTTTCGCAGCGAAAAAATAGCTCTTGCATTTGCTCTTATAAATGTTAGTAAAGGAGCTCCGATACAAATAAGAACTTAAGGGGTTGTTCTGATTGTCATGTTTTTTCCAAAATAGTGTGTAAGGTTCATAACTGCCAAATAATATTGAGAGACCAAAATCGTTTTATACCATTTTAATGATGGTTCATTCTCTTTTAATAACTATTGGTGACTCCAAATTAGTTATAAATTCCCAACTTTCGTTGGAAGATTCTTGCATTTGAAAACCTATGCAGTGATTATATGCGCCAAAATCGAAGTCCCAGGCTCCCAGCCGTCTTAAACGAAGTTAACTAAAGGATTTAAATTTGAGGAATGATTGGTTAAGTTATGCTTTTTTTTTCCTCCACCATGGAGTACTAGTTCAAGAACTATGGTCACATATTTGAGTGATTTCAGATGCTATGAGCTACATCCAAAGTTAAGCAACCTTCGTTAAAACCAGTCATTAGATTATCTTGGTGTAAGTATTTGAAAGAAAAACATTTAAGGGTGGCAGATTGATAATGATTAATAGCGTGATAAAAAGTCTCTCAATCTACTAACTTTATATGTCTCAAATGCCTTAACAATGTTATGAAAGAAACTGAGAGAGTTTTGAGAAATTTCTTATGGGGCTAATCTAATACTTCTAGGAAGATAAGTTGGGTAGCTTGGTCCAAGAATAGTGAACAAGGTTCTGCATTGCAAGTGGGTTTGAGAATATGGTGAAGAAAAAACAATTTTATGGAGACATATCACCATTCAAAAGTTTGGAGATAACTCTACATCTTTATTGCATAATACTTCTAATATGATTGTTGGTACTAGTTTGTGATTGGAACTTTAAAGCAAGGGAGCATGTTAGGCAGAATACTCGGTTTATCTTGAAAATGAGAAATCAGAAATACTCGATTTTTCTGGTAATATGCTTGGATTCTGAATCAGCCTCTTCAGGAAACTTTTAAAATATTTTATAAGTTACGTAAAGCTAACTTCAACTTTCAACGAAATCTAAATGAAACTAAATAGAGGAAGTAGATCAGCTTCTACAAATTTTGGGTGAACCAGATCTTGCTTAGAGTTTCTCAAACATCTCTGACAGTAGGATTTGGAATGGTGGTGATGATTTCTTTGTGGCAAGTGCGTATACTTGATTCTGGATTTTGATGGGTTTATTTCATTCCCTCACAAGCAGTTATCTAACTCAGCAAGTACCACTTAAAGTTCTTTTGTTAGTATGGATCTTATAATATAATGGGACACCAACACTATATTTTATCTCGAGATCGGGTAGTGTCGTCTTTAGCATTTGCCTACTTTTCAACGTTGAGAAGGAAACTAATCAACATATTTTTCAGCATTGCAAAGAAGCTATGGGGTCTTTTCATAATATTTTTGGAGTTAAGTGAGTTTTCTCTAGCCATATCAGGCATAATATGTGAAAATAGAGTATTAAGAAGAATAAGGAGATTGGCTAATATGTGAAAATGGAGTGTTAAGAAGAATATAGATTTCTATCATTTGCTACATCAATCTCCTTCATTTACACAACAAGCTTAACAATCAATACATCTCATCTCCTTAATCTCTATGCAAGTGAGTAAATTCTTTCTGCATAATTCATTATTAGTAAAATGTATGAAAAATCCGGAAAAAAACATAAATTAGAAAAACCCTATAAACATTCACCATCGGAGATTTCCATTCAAAATTAAAGAAACCCTCTTTATATATATGTTATAAAGTAAAGAGTTTTACTCCCGTATAATGAGATATCGTCATTCCATGTATTAATATTTGAATCCTGATTTATAAAATCAATAGAAACAAAGTTAGCAAGATAAACAAAAATACACAGAATAAAACAGAAAGCTAGATTAAGTTATTTTACCTTTGTTGAACCCTAATTTATGATTTCCCCAAAATGTTAACTATGTTAGAGAGAAATTTGATTGGTTAAAAAAAATATTAAGTGGTGCTGGAGGTAGTTTATTGAAGAAATTGTGAATAATTGATTAAGAAGTATTTACTAGTGATTTAAGTAGTTGTCAGAAAATGGAAAGATTAAGAAAATTTCGGGCATTCAAAAAGATTAAATGATGATACGGTTTGTTATGATTGAGAAAAGGGAATATTAAGAGAGACTCGATAATCATTGAGGTTGTTGTGTTGATGAAAGGAAGACATGGATCTATGGAGGTAGTTCTCCTCATGGAGGCAGACATCAAAGAGATGAAAGAGATAATGAAAGTATGAAACCCTAGAAATACTTCATCTTTTTAAAGGGTCTGAAAGTAGGGGTGTAAATTCGGGCAGGCCGGGCCGCCCGACCCAAAAACTAAGACAGGCCGGGCAGACCAGGCTTAATATTTGTGAGCCCGTAAACAAATTCAGGCCGGACAGGCCGGGCACAAGTAAATAATTTTCTACCCAAAGACCGCCCAAAGCCCGCTTTTTATACGTGATGAGTGCTAAAAAGTGCATATTTATATATATTTTTCTTGGCAATTAACTCATCTTTTGTGCTCTAATTCTCCATTTTAACCCATATTCTGTATTTTCATTGTTTTCAAGAATAAATATTCTTATTAATTAATTTTGCATTTTTAGGTACCAAATAAAGTTTGGATGAATTGCGGAGCGGAAAAGAACAGAAAAGTGGTGGAAGCCAAGAGGAATCACACAAGGAAGCCGCGAAGAATGTTGTGCGCAAGACCAGAAGGCTAGAACTGGGCTTGAAGAGGAAGAATTGTTCTTAAAGAAGATATGGGCTTGGCATACCCAAGGCCCAAAACCCTCACCCAAATCCATTTCCTATATCCATACCCGTTTCCCTTTCTAGCCGTCAGATTGGATCATCTCAGCATCCTATGGTCGCAGCATCGCCAGTAATTCAAAGTTTGAAGATTCTGTCTAACACTACAACACCTAACTCCATCTTGAGCCGTCATTTTCGTTGTATCAAGCATCCGCCGGTCGATACCAGCCTCTTCACTTGTAGCCGTTAGATCGATCTATCATTTCCGCATCCCACGGCTCAGCTTTGTGAATCTTCGAGACTTGATGCATCCACTCAACACCCAAACACCTAATACCTATACCCATCAACCAAACACTACCCTAACCCCTAATCCCATCGACCTTCTCTTTCTTCTTCCCCCTTCTTCTCTTTTGCAACTCCATGTCTAGCGCCACCAACTCCACTGCCCCGTCGCTTCCACCACCACCAACCCTTCTCAAATCACTAACCCATCACTACCCCCATCATTATTACCACTTTCACCAACTCTATGTCCTTCTAATTTCTCAATTTCACGCCTCACCCATGTCAGGAACCCTAGAGGTGAAATTGATAAATTAGGTCGGAATAGAGTTGCAATTAGGGCATGGGAAGAGCAGGAGAAGACGAATAAGAAGCATGGGTCGACGAAATTGATTGCTATCAGTGTTTAGGTAAAGTTTAATTTCAACTTTTTTGAAAATTCTGTGAAATTAGGTATTTGGGGGAAACTCATGTAAACTATAAATAGGGGATGTGTGGGAGGATTAGAACTCATGCCTGGATTAGCCAGAGCATCAATAGGAATAGTTTAGGTTTTATTTTGTAATTTACATTTCCATGAACTGTTAGTTTTAGGGTTTGTCAATCTTTCAGTTCCACAATTTTCAATTCAGATGCACTGTTAAATATTTGTTGTTCAGAACTCCAACATGTTTTGAATGTGATTGTGTGATTGTTACAATTTTCATTAAGCTCATGTTCATGTTATGTTCTTATGTTAGCATCATTAGGATAGTTTTATACATTGTTTGTCTGACAAACAACATGTTTAAGAACTTCATCATGTTTTAATTCTACTACTAAGGCAAAGATGAAACTCTAGATAAATATAACCCTATTGTATGAGCACTTCTTCTCCATGACAGTTTGATGACAAGCATGTTTTAATTTCCGAAAAGGCTATATGAACTGAATGTAGTATAATCTTAGATTGCTTGTACCTTAGAAAGACAAGTAATGCTAGGGGATTGACATATGATAGCTGAGATTAAGGCGTCGCTGTGATAGGAGAAGACTAGTATATCATCTTAGAGAATTATATGCAGCTAGGGGTGGAATTGAAGCCTTAGTTCTCACCTTATCCCTTAGCTTCCATCACTGCCCTTGGCTCACAGCCTTGGTTTGTTTGTCTTTGTTTCACTGTTTCTTTGTTCTCTGTCACTGTTACCTCATTGCTTTACTTACTGCCTTGTTAATTTAGATAACTAGCTTAAAAACTTCAACTATACACCCTAGTCCCTGTGGAAATGACCCGTTCTTGCACAAGCTACAATCGACACCGTGCACTTGCGGTTAACAAGTAGGCTTCCTCTTGCTCTTATTTTCTGTCCCCTTTCAAAGCCTACCAATACGGGCATGCCAGATCAGGTCGGACAGGCCACTATTTTGATTTTTTTTTTTAAGTTTAAATTTTCAAATGAACGGTATTAAATACAATATCCTTTCCTTTCCAACATCGCATATCGTAAGTGATAGTATTATTTTATATTTAAATTACACTGAATTTTTTTTAATTTTAGCCTATAATAAATAATTAATTAGAGTACAATAAACTTTCTAATAAGAAAATATATTGCCATTAATGTTTTGAAAAGGTTAACTATAAGTAAAAACAATTATATATTTTATTTTTCTTGACACAAAATTGACAATTATAAAATTGTAACTTTTAAGTCTTTTTAAGAGGATATTAAATGATTAATGGCACATAGAAGGCTTTCAGGCCGGGCACCAGGCCGGGTATAAGGCCGGGGATCATAATTAATCGCAAAGCCCGAGACCGCCCAATAAATTAATCCAGGCCAGGTCGGGTGGTCCATGACGGGCCATAACAGGCTTTGGGCTACTTCGGTTACAGGCGGGCTCGGACGGATACAGGAAGGCCGAGTATTTTCGGGTATTATTTACACCCCTATCTGAAAGTTATAAGGGGCGGAAAAATATCCCACCGGAGGACAAAAAATTAAATATTTTGATCCAAAATTTTCCCCAATATATTTCTTTATTTTTGGATACCCACCCTTAAAATATTTCACAAAATTTCAAAAATTATCGTCCAATGTTAGCTGAAAAAATAATTGTCGCTCAATCTTAGCGGAAAACAAAAGGGTACGTGTTATTTGATTGTTTCTTGAAAGTTTTATGGTTTTAGCCTTTGGAAGTTATCCAATTATATATATGTGACGAATTTGATTTCATGTTATTTTTATTTTGAATATGGGGGCATTTTAGGATAAAACCGCTTAAAATAAATTGTTTGATAATTAGAGATTGGTATTATTTTATTAAAAAAAAAGAGATTGGCTATGTAAGCCGGTGATGATTCAGCTTCGTCACACTGAAGACTCCGACGAAGCCAACGCCGATAATAATTCACATAATGGAATCGATGTACGACGTACGTACGTATACATGTTTTATCAATTCGAGATAGATCAAATGTATATTGTAATTAAGGTTAAGCGATGATATTTGATCGGGATCATTCTATCAAGATTCGTCTTACAAATTAAGACTCCAATAAATCTCATCGTCGACAATGATTGATATAAATAATTGGACACATATATATGTGTATGCATGCGTGTTTAATTAGTGATTGTACATTATTATATTTAAATTTATTGGTCGCCAATTATCAAGACCATTAGGGTCGACGTACGTTCTATCAAGCTTCGCCTCATTAAAGAGAGTACCCTAAGGAAGCTATCAAGCTTTGCCTCATTAAAGAGAGTACCCCTAAGAAAATTCGCACCTTTCGATAATGATTATGCATGATTTCTTTTATCGAGGTTACCCAATTATAATCGTCAAGGAGTATTCCTAGCAAGCAAGTTGCTTCATCACACGAAAGGCTGAAAAACCTCAATCACATGGTTCCTATTGCTTTTTTATTGTTTAAGAACATCAATCGGTCTGATGGTTATCTAGTTTCCTCTGATGGGGGAGGTTGGGGAGCGTTATTTCAACATTTACCAACAATAAATGGGGATCGTCATTTCACCAAACATTAGAGTATTGTTCTAATGCATACCAAGCCAGAGTATGCGCTGCAGAGTTCCCATCTCTTTGATTTTCTAATGCACTTAATCTAGTTTAGCAACAAGGGATTTAATCTCATTGATGTTCTGCTGGATTATCAAAGAGGCATGATCCTCCTTGTCAGTCAAGATGATACTCACTTTTTCAACATCACTTTCAATGATAACTCTTATAAGTCGAAACAGTAGGACAAATTCAGTATCTAAAACCGCTGCACTGGCTTCCGCTTCGAGAGGGCTGTGCACTTTGAGGTCGTTTGTCCCTCCACCTTAGAATTTAGCATCATTGCTACTAGCCACCACAGACCACCATGCATCAAAATCCATAAATGCAGCAGATACGTTGAATTTAATCTATTTTACGAACGAGGGTTTCCAGCGGCACCGATCTTCTTACTATAAACAGGGACTGCGGGATTATGCTCATAAATTTCCTTAGGGATAATGTAGTTAAACCACCGCTAAGCATCTTTGATAGTGCTCAAATTGGTTCTTGTTGTTGGAAGCCTTCACATATATAACTGGTTCTTTGAGAGGATATTGTCGGGCACTATAGTATGCAATTGGGATACATTTACTGGCAACTACTAGCTGCATTTCTTTGTAACCAACTTGTAACAATCTTTTCCAGAAACATTTTTCAAAGTGCTTTAATCTAAACGCAATTCTGTTTAAAGCCAATTTTCAAAAGATATCAGGAATAGCTTTTAAATGGATTAAAAACAGAAGTTGTGGACCCACTCAATTTTAATTAATTGATTCTCAATTTTAACTTTGTTATTATATTAAGATGACAGAATTCACCCTTAAGCATTTGTTTATGTATAAATATTTTCACTAATCAAATTTTATTTATTTTTATTATAAAATGATAGTAACAATAATAACACCAATAACAATAATAAATTTATTAGTGCTCAGCTGGCAGTGACATTACCAACGAACTCATTATAATAAGGCTCCTTTGTTTATTTAATATTAATAAAGGCCCTCAAAAGTTTATTTCAATTTAAAATATTATATGATTAAAATATGAATAAAAATTTATTATTAATTTTATATTTATTTAAACAATATTCAGAACAAAAAATATATTTTAGTATTAATAACTGGGAGGACGGTAAAGATGTATGTTTTGATGTCACCGGAGTTTCACCTTTCACAACTGCCAGAACACATAGTTTTCCTCCAGGTCAGGCCATCAATGCGGCAGTCAGTCGTAAGCGCACGAAATACTTAGATAAGTGCACTGCGCATGGCTATGGTTTCAAGGCGCTAGCTTTTTCTACAGTGGGAGAATTGGGAGAGGACTTGGTTATATTTCTGAAGAGATTAAGCAACTGCCTAGTCAGTCATGATGCTAATCACAAAATAGGTAGTTCTTTGTTCCATAGGCTTGGTATTGTTATTCAAAAAGGTGTTGCCGCCCAGCTTGTTGCTCGGTTGCCTTCTACCAACTTGTAATGAACCATTTTCGTCTTGCTAATAAAATGCCCTAGGAGGCTCATTATTATGAATATTAATAATAATAAATCATTATTTATTAAAATAAGAAAGGAAAGGTTCAATATATATCGATGGAATCGTTGCTGGAAGGTAATCGAGCAACAAGCTAGGCCTCAACCTCTTTCTGAATAATAATGCCTAATTTGTGAAAGACAGAACAACCTATTTTATAATCATGCCTAACAAGGAGGTTTCTCAACCGCTTAACTAATAAGATAGTGTCCTCCCAAGTTCACCCAAAGTATGCTTCAAAAAAAAAAAGTTCACCTAAAGTTATGAATGCCAATACATTGAAACCATAGCCCTGTTGTGTGCATTTGTCCAGATATTTGGTGTTTTTGTGAGTGACAACAACATGGATAGCATGACTTGGAGTGAATGTACGAGTTTTAACACTTGTGAAAGGAGAAGCACCCGTGACATCAAAGCAATCATCTTTGCCATCTTCCCAATTGTAGACAAGAATATCGACGGGCTTTAAGGTGTTAGCATTATCGGAAAGAAATCCCAATGACACTTCTTTCCTACACGACACCAGCTTTATAGCACATATCAGCAATAACATCCCTCACCATATCATGACAAAATTTGGGACCAAGCTCACCGTATTAATAGATGTTATTTAAAAATAATTTATAATCCATGTCTATTTTAGTTATTAGCCACATCATAAGCACTTCAATATGATGATTTACTAAACAAAAATTATAGTTTGTTGGTTGTACTACATTTTACACATAATAGTTTACTAAACGTCTAACCATTTTGTTTTTATACCGAAATACAACAACGCACAATACATCGTAATAAAAAAGCGTTTTTGTAAAACTCATAACAATACCAAACTCGTCTTAGTGTCAGTGACACTTCGATTTTAATAAATTTGCCTTTTTCTGCAAAATAAAAATAAATAAAAAGATGATTATATATTTTTACTTTTTTTTTTATTTAAAGACTCAACATTCTAGGGGTGGGTCTTAGGTTGGTTGGTCGGGTTAGAATGCTCAGACAAGCGAGACGTGAGCTAGATCTCTTTTGCCCAGATTTCCCATTAAACCCTAGGAACCTATGGAGGTGATGCCCAAATCCGCCCAAGTTATACTTCTCAGGTTCCATATGGGTTCCTCGGGTTGGCTCAAGTTTGAAATTTGAACTCCTTTATCCTAATTTAAGTATTAAAATTTATTTCAAGTTGATATGAAAATAACAATTTTAATAATAACAAGATTTACTTACTATATTTATCTTAACTTTCCAAATAACTTAGGATTATTTACAATAATATTGTTTTCTTTTCATATTGGATTATCATTCTTATTTTAGGGTTATTTAATAAAATTCTCTATATAAAAATAGATTTTTTGAGCGCTCTCATTAACCGGAGCTCCTGGTTGATTCTGGTCACCATTTAAAATATCGACCAATAAAATTCGAGGAGAATCTTTTGGCCCCACGATATATTTTTTTGGCCAATTAAATCCAACAAAAATATTTACCAAAATAACTAAAATAAAATAAATCACATCGAAATATGTATTGTTCATCATGATTTAAAATGATCATAAATATTTAAAAAATAATAATGTAATGTCCAATGTCCATTTACACTTCTTATTGATAATTAACTTAATTCTAATTACAGTTCACAATTACAACTTCAATGAAATTCACGAACCCTTGATCAAATCTAGATTGGTGACTACAATTTAGGATTAAAGTACACTGAGTTACGAGAGCATACCCATGGATCATAGCGTGCTTTTGCTCCCGTAAGAAAAATTGAACGTTAATCCTGTCAAATAGTTAAACAAAATCATTAATAGAAAATCACGGAGGTAAGAACAAAAAAATAATAATCATACATGAATGCAATCAAAAAATTATAAATGCAGTTTTTCCTATACAAAACTCTAATAGGTTTAATGAGTTTAATCACTTTCGGTAGCTATTTTTTTTCTATAATAGTCGTTCCAAAAGGAGAGAGCAAAAACATTCCTGAAAAATGAGACCCCTAATTAAAGTAATTGTAAAACTAACCAAAATGATAAAGAATTATTCCATAAACATTTTATTAAATAGATCCGGAGATAAAAGTAAACAAATTATCTTTCTGGAGTTTTCTTTAGTAAATAGTCTGTATAACATTAATTCCAAATAACTCATTATAACTCCTTTCCTATTATGAAAGATATTCTTCCGGCTCGGCATCTCTCTATAAAACGTCCAACCATATTATTCTCATTGTTTCGGCTATCTTTCCTTCGTGAACAGGTTTGATTTTTTTTTAGGGTTTAGTTGTGTTCAAGCTTCTATTAGCTTTTTGTTTGATCCGTGGTTTTATGAGCTTTTTTTTGATCCGTGGTAGTGACATAGTGTGCCTCTGTGTGTTTTGTTCTCTTCTTTTAATTGCAGATCATCACAGGAATTGAACACGATCGACACTGCCTCCCACCTTTCATAACGACTCGGGTATTGTTTGTATTATCAAAACCTAGATTATGTGTTTTTTTTTGTTTTGCTTTTACGTCGATGAAGATTTTAATCTTTCTTCATTCTGTAAGCAGGTTATTTAGTCAAGGTTTTTGCAAGATCCCGCTGTATCTTTCTAGAATCTTTAAGAAATTACCGAAACCACACAATTAGGTATATTTTCTTTTACGCATCTCTTTCTTTTTTCTGCACCATTTTCTATTTCACATCAATTTTTCTCTATGGATCTTTTTTACCCATGCTATAATCAAAACAGTAGAAACCCGTCAACTCTAATAAGAATTACACTCTTTGAATTCTTATCTTCCTCTCTACCAGCACCAGAACTACCAGGTGTATCCCACAGCCACAAAAGGTGATTATGTTTATCTCTCTCTTTACTGATTTAATTTTCTTCATTATTTATTTTTATGGTTTAGAATCGAGTCTCTTTCATTGTTCGAATTAGGAGGGCAATGGCGAACAACAACAAGACAAGCTCATGTTTTATGCAAATGAAATATTTGAAGTCTAGCTTTCTCAATAAAAGCTTATGTGTATTTGTGTCATTCCACTTTTTAAATCGATTCCCGATATCCTTATTTTCCTTCCGTTGGGCCCTTTCTAATGGATCTGCAAATGCAAGCAGGTTTTCCCTTTTTCTACCGTTTTAGATTTACTATCAGCCGTGACAGGCAAGTCATTGCTCAAAGATATTTCAATGAGAAAATGAAAAATGAAAATCATGGTATTGTTATGTTTGGATTTAACATGTGAACCTTTAAATGTTGTAGACTGTAGAACTTATGAAATCAAAATCAAAATATTACTTCTTCATCGATAGAAACGTGGATCAGAAAATTCCCAAGTCATGATGATAAGGACTCAGAGGTGAGATTTCTCTGTAGTTATTTTATATAAAACCAGGGTAGGATAGAATTTGTTATTTCTTAATGCAACCTATTTCTCACTATGAAAGGAAAATGTTGATGACTACAAGGATAGAATTTTAAAGAAATTTTTGGAGTACTGAACAAAGAAAGGTGCAACTCAGTGCACGTTGTTTTCCTCCCAATTGATAGCCCAACGACCACCGAGGTAATTGATCAGTTTATCGGTGAAACGATGTATTAGCTTACTGGATTTTATTTTTTTTAGTTCATACGCCATGTGGTTTTCAATATAAATGTTGGGTGTTTTAATGTTTATTTTGTAGATATTCATCAAATGACTATGTTGAATTCAGTAAATGATTATATTTTAATTTATCATTTTGTTAACTTAAGACAGTAGCTTTTTCACACTACAAAGAGCGACCCAAAAATTTAAGGATGAAGCTTTTACTATTTGAATTTTAAATTTTAGAATGGAGTGCATTCAAATGTAATCATGGCACCTCAATCTTTCCTGTAACTCTCTCTCCACATGCATCTCTGAATTTGCGTTTTATTTATTTGTGACAGTTGTTAGTCATCAACCTTAATAGTTAAGTCATTTGTTTGTGCTGCATATAAATTTGTAATAGCTAAGATGTAATAGATTAGAGTTTGTCTTCTGAATGGATGAATTACCCTATGTCGCAGCCAAAGTGGAATTGGAGAGACCATGACAGGTTTGAGATATTCGGTACAGTCTCTACACGGTTATTTACTCTACAAATTCTTCTTATATTTATTCTTCTACAGGATATTGTGCAACTATGATATTTGGTTTTGCATACTACGGGCGGAAACAATGTCGAGGGGACAAGGTCACAAGGCATTTTTAATTAAACTCTTTGTTTATATTCGTAGGAAGACCGAATTGATATCCCGTTCCAAACTAAACATCCATATGCTTCTTCGAGATGGGAATCAATAGGGTATATCATGGATAATTCTGCACCAAAGTTGACCGCAATATTATTCCGCTCCAAATGAATGACGTAATGATTGAACCCCATAGACAACAACAGTAACATTATTCTTGATTCTTTATTCACCTCCTCCTTTTTTTACCTTACCCACATTTCCCTAATAATCTTAATATTGATGAGCTGTTGAAGAAGAACGATAATGAAGAACTGAGTGAATTGGAATTTGTGTCATGGATGGTTTAATAGGAAAGAGTTTTGTCGGTGTGGACATGAAAAAGAAAGTCTTATATCATGTCAAAAAATTGGGTGTATATCATGAGGAACTGGGTGAATTGGAATATCGTATTTAAGTAGTCTGTATATCATGTCAAAGAGTCCAAGCTCCAAAACCTACCCGAAGCCACACATGTATGGGCTCAGTACGTTGATACAAACCCATAGTTTACCATTTTCACGAGCATAATTATGAATGAGTTTTTATTTCAGTAAATTCTTGCGAACACAGACTAACAAAAATGCTTTCAGTAGGGCCAACTCTCTCAGTTATTGCTCCTGCTGAATTAAGAGTATACCATAACTATCAGTATGTAACCTCTGCGTATACCAGAACTTACTTTCTGAATGGAAGCAGGGGCGGAGCTAGAGTAGTGCAAGGGTGTGCACTTGCACCTCCGGGCCCCTGCCCAGCTAGCTCCAAAGCCCTTTTTAGGGCCAATTAAAGATAGAATGCTATACGTAAGCCTATCTTTTGTTATTTTGCACCCCCTAAAAATTTTTTGTAGCCCAAGGAAGATTTTTGCACCCCCTATGGAAGTGCCAGAAATGAAGAAATATTCAAAATGATGTGGTGTGTACAGTTGCATCATGCAGTGTGTCCTCTTTGCTAAATTCCAATATGATGTGCCAGATAATCAAAATGTAAAGTGTAAGTATTGAAACAACCAGAGGCTAAAAAATTGAAAGGAAAATGTGTACATATAAGACTATAATTGGTCTATAACTACTTAGTGAGTACCATGTTGGCTTAAAGAATGGTAGTAAGTTGTGACGATAACCTTAATATTCTGTCGAAGTTTTTGTAATTACGTATTTGATGGGTATTGGCTATTTTGGGGACTGCACATCTTTAAGTTATCCAAATATGGTATTGGATTCGATGGTGCGTGTTCGGATCAGACTTCTATGTGATGGGTACCTGAAGAAAATGGTATTTTGCATCCACAAATTCAGAGATTTGGATGGAGTTTGTAAATGAGTGTCATATTAATGCAAATAGGTGATGCGATGACTTATTTGTATAATACGCTTGAACATATTCGCAGAAACATGAAGGAATTTATGGGGCCTTGAAAATTACAAATAGAACAATAAAGAAAATCTTCTGGAAAAGCATCGACCGTCGTTCGAAACTTGATCGCCAATTATGCATAGTAAAGTCATTGTTAAAAAAGCAAAACGCCTTCTTTCTTACAATTCTTTGTCATTGTTATAGTTGGCTTATTTTTGGAAACCGACTTACATTATTTCGAGGAACCAAATGGAAATACTTAGGGGTTTGAAATGAACTTAAAAGGGTGATTCAAGATGAAAACCGACCACATCGTAGCCGCACGTTGAAAAAGCATTTTGGGCGTTGAAAAATTTGTTCTCCAAGCCAATAATTCTAAGATATTTATTTGTTTTTAAGATCATGAGTGTATTGATTTTTCAATATATTTTAAAACGAAGATCCAATATATTTTAAGCAAGAACATACCCGTGCGTAGTATAGGTGATAAACTAGTAAATATAATTTATTAATTAATTTTTTTTGGGTTGGGTGGGTTATTTGGATTAGAGATATTCTTGCGCATGTTTGCCAAATTTAATTCGGATTTACGAAGTTTGTGACCAGGCTCGCGGAAATCTTTTTGAAATAATTGCTCATGCCCGCCCGATATTCGGATTTGGCATGAGTTGGGTGGGTTGACCCAATCCAAGTCCCACCCCTGCAACATTCTACCATAGGGCACTAACATAGGACGTTGTGAGCGTATGCGTTCACTGGGCACCAAAGTTTCTCCCATTTGGTTCACTTTTAAGCCGGAGAAATGTTAAAATGTGGCAGGGCGAATATTGCTTATTGTTTGTACCAGCTCGTCGTCTCTCTCTCTTCCGCTCTTTGTTCATCTCATTTTTCCTCACATTCTCACTCTCCACGCTACAGAACCAGCAGTCACGGTACTTTCACTCACCTTTTTCTATTCTTAGGTCTTGTTTCTTATCTACGATTAAAATCTTTTAGGGTTTAAGAGTTTGGTTTTGATATTAACACATTTTAAGATCAGTATGGTTATTTCTTTTTGTTCTTGAATCTCATGGGTTTTAAAATCATATAAGAGATGATCTTTGCTTTTCATAACTGAATGGTCTTATTGCGAATTTGCTTTCGAATAAGTTGGATTTGAAGATAATGCATTCTGATATCACTTTAAGAAATTTCGTTTACGAGTATGAACTTTAAGGCTTTTAGTGATGAATGCTAACACATTTCAAACTGCTCAAGCCTAAAATTTGTTCGATTCTTGGAAGGAGCTCTTGCAATTTGACACAAACATGTACCTTGAATGCTGACATAATCATCTTCTCTTGTTTGTTTATATTGATTTCACATTGGTTGTGTATGACCTTACAGGTGTTTGACATATTGCCTCCCTTATTGGTGTTTAACATATTTCCTGCAAAAAGCTTAGAGTCTATGATCTGTTTGTGATAATGCTTTCAACCTTAAAAGCTAGTTTGCTTTCGAAAAATAGCTCAAGCGTCGGATCTACCGATTCGAGTTCAGTTCTGCGTACATTCTTGCCTTCGTGTTCTGGTAGTAACCACTGGTGTCGATTCGCTTCTATTTCAAGCCTTAAAGTCCCCTGGCGTAAAGACAGACAACTTGATGAGGCAATCGAACAAGATAAAGCATGGCGTCTATGCAACAAAGTAGTTAAAGAAGTTTTGAACGAACCTGGACAGGTAATTCCTCTGCGTTACCTTGAGAAAAGAAGAGAAAGATTACGCATTGCAGTGAAAATTGAGACATTCCTTGATCAAAATCCTGGACTTTTTGATGTCTACCTCGACAAAATTAAGCCTAAAACTCAACCAGTTCCATTCCTTCGTGTCAGTGGTCGCCTTCAAAGTTTTCTCGATGAAGAGAAACAGATCAGAGATGATAACGAACAATTGGTGGTGGCGAAGCTTTGCAAATTGCTCATGATGTCTAAAAACAAAGTTGCTAGTGCTGAGAAATTAGGAGATGTCAAGCGAGAATTTGGGTTTCCGAATGATTTTATGTGCAATTTAATTCCCAAGTACCCAAATCTTTTCCGGTTAGTTGGCAGTCCTGATGAAGGTAAATCATATTTAGAATTGATTTCTTGGAATCCAGAATTTGCTAAATCTGTTATAGAACAAAGAGCAGAAGAAGAATCTAAGTTAACAGGTATCGGTATTAGGCCTTCATTCAATGTGAAACTTCCCAAGGGGGTTTTACTAAAGAAAGAAACGAGGGAATGGGTCAGGGATTGGATGGAGCTTCCGTACATATCTCCCTACGAAGATGCTTCTCAGCTGGACCAAGCTTCACCCGAAATGGAGAAAAGAACAGTGGGAGTTTTCCATGAATTGCTTTCTCTATCACTTTTAAAAAGAATGCCAGTGCCGATTTTAGGGAAATTTAAGGAGGAATACAGGTTTTCAAATGCATTTCCTAATGTTTTCACTAGACATTCTGGCATTTTCTACACGTCTCTAAAAGGTGGGATAAAAACTGCCGTACTTCGAGAAGCTTACGAAAATGACCAATTGATCGATCGAGATCCTTTACTAGCGATAAAAGACAAGTTCATCGAGTTGTTAAAAGAAGGGCATAGAGAAAGAGAGAGACTATTGAGATTGAAGAGAGAAGCAACTCAAAATGACAAACAAGTAGCCGTTGATGGTGTTCATTTGGACTCTGAACAAGGTTCCGAATCTTGTGATGAATCAATATGAATCTCAATCTGCTGATTTTCTTAGTTCCTAAATGCTTTCCTTTTAGTAATTGAAAGAGAACTTATTTATATTGTTCACAAACGTATTCTAAAGGTGGATGAGCTAACCTGCAACAAACAAAACCACCTGCTCCACTACTAAATTATAAGGTAAAATTGTTGGAACTGCAATTTACTGTTTCATTAATTATACTCCAACTAACGTGGGATTTCTTTTGAGTGCCTTATTGACTTTAGAGTTTCTTTTTCTTTACGGGAAGTGAGAAATTTATTTAATTTAATTTTGTTAGTAATAAACTTCTATTCCTGGCAATGTTTCTATACCTTATTTGTCCCCATGTGGTTACAGATTGTTGACTACTTAGGTGGACCATCTGGGCAGTTGAACCTGAATACTACTCTCTTGGCGCCATTCAGTATGAACCAACTATTTTGTACATAATAGTATTATCTTGAAATTCTGGTTAGACCTTAGAAATAAATAAATGCAGTTCTCACAATAGTGTTTGTCTTTAGGACTTGCTCCAAGTGCTTTTATCTCTCTTTTTCTCTCTTTTAAGTATCTCAAACCTACCGAGATAGTTAAAGCGGCCATTACAACATTAATTCTCTTTCAGAAATCTTGTATAAGAGAGGTGAAGTGTTGTTTCACAAATGGCAGGAGCAAGCAGGAAAATATCTGCTGCAGCAGCAAGGTCTCATACCAGAAAATCAAAGCAGAACTCGTTCGAAGTTTCATCAGGTGAACTTTTGTTTTCTTGTATCAATGGTTGTTTATTTAAAGATTCTGAACTTTTAATTTCTTAATTTATGTCCTTCCTCAATTTTTCTTGTTAGAATCCAGTTAGCTGTTTTTGTATGGATTTTGAGTTCATTGTAAAAAGGCTTTCTAATTTGTGAAAATTAAGATAATAGGAACTGAGCCAATTGGGAGTTTAACTGCATGTTTGCTCATGATTTAAGCGACTGTTATGTACTAAAATGGATGTTTTTTCTTGGAATTCGGTATCATTCAGGTATGTTTCGGACGATATCATTAGTTTTATTGATGGGATTTATGGCATGGACTTATCAAACCGTTCAACCTCCACCACCCAAGATTTGCGGTTCTCCAGATGGCCCATCTGTTACAGCATCAAGAATAATGCTCAGTGATGGAAGATTTTTAGCTTACAAAGAACATGGGGTATCAAAAGATCAAGCAAAATATAAGATTATCTACATTCATGGGTTTGATTCCTGCAGACTTGATTCCATGCCCTTATCTCAGGTACTACTCTCTTCTCTTACAGGTACTTCAGTTCGTCTTTTATTGAGTTTTCCACTTCTCCGTCTCTTAGTTTTAAGATTCTGGTTTATGGTTAATTTAATGGTGGCTTTTACAGGAGTTGGCTAAAGAACTAGGCATCTACATGGTGTCTTTTGATAGAGCTGGGTATGGTGAGAGTGATCCAAATCCAAAACGAACTGAGAAAAGCACAGCTTT
The DNA here is from genome assembly GCF_003573695.1 of Papaver somniferum. NCBI lineage: Eukaryota > Viridiplantae > Streptophyta > Magnoliopsida > Ranunculales > Papaveraceae > Papaver > Papaver somniferum. The sequence goes on from NC_039368.1 coordinate 98,381,751, forward strand.
GGATATTGAACAGCTTGCTGATCAGCTGGGTCTGGGGTCCAAGTTTTACGTAATTGGATTCTCTATGGGAGGTCAGGCAACTTGGGGTTGCCTCAAGTACATTCCTCATCGGTATGATCTCTCTAAGTTGTAGTTTTAAGGTTGATGAACATAATACATACTAGTATTTCTTTATATTACTGTTTTGGACCTGAATTGTATTATCTGCACAGTTTATTTTCTTGGTCTAGTTTGAAATCAATCTCAATTTACAATATTGGTTTTCTAACAGATTATCAGGAGCAGCGCTACTTGCACCGGTTGTCAATTACTGGTGGCCAGCCTTTCCAGCCAATGTATCAAAAGAAGCCTACAATGAACAACTTGTGCAGGACCAATGGGCACTTCGGGTAGCTCATTACGCCCCATTACTCACTTACTGGTGGAACACTCAAAAACGGTTTCCTCCTTCTAGTGCAGTTGCTCACAATCCTGCTATTTTTTCACGCCAAGATAAAGAACTCTTCCCCAAGTTAGCCGAGTGGGTAAAACATGCGGTACTTTGCTTATTCCCTGAAACCTCCTAACTTGTCTGGCATGCCGATTTTTTTTTTTTATTATAAATTTATCAGTGCCCACAATTGTTTAATTTCCTGGTATTTCATTAGGCACAAATAAGGCAGCAAGGTGATTTTGAGTCTCTCCATCGCGATTTGATTGTTGGTTTTGGAAATTGGGAGTTTGATCCGATGAGTGATATTGAGAACCCTTTTCAGAACAACGAAGGTAGTGTTCATGTCTGGCAAGGAGATGAAGATTTGCTCGTGCCTGCTTCCCTTCAACGATACGTTGCAGGAAAGCTTCCATGGGTTCACTACCACGAGCTTACGGGTGCAGGGCATATGTTCCCTTTTGGTGATGGTATAAGTGATGCTATCTTAAAGGCACTCTTGCTTGGAGAGAAGTAGAGATAACAGCTAGTTGAAATGATACTTATTATTCTAGCTCAATGTAATACTCTTTCGTCTTTGGACGAGATTTTGGTGTCTTAGTTTTTTCATGTTGCTGTCTTAGTTTTTGCCGAATATCTGTACCACTGACTTTGATTTATGAGTTTTATTGTGGTGCTATATGTAGAGTGAATCTAATATGCTAATAAGGTAAGCAGGTAATGAGCTACACAGCTTTTCATCATTCAAACAATCGTTTTCAATGAATTTCAACTTAAACTTCCAACTGTCTACTTCTTGGACTTCCATATTCAAAGGATAAGTGCAAGTGGGTTTATATGAGTTGAAAAGGGGAAGATCTTCTAGAAGTTGAAAGATAACAAGTAACCACCCACTACATAACCATGACAAATCCTTCATCCCCCACCCCTCTCTTCAATTATAAGCCTAATAACTTGCCTTTCCAGCCAAAATAACAAAAATACTGCTGCTTAATTGAACATTTTAAGCTTCCCTTTCCAGCCAAAAAAACGAAAAAACTGCTGTTTAATTGAACGTTTTGTACCACGTACCCTTCCTTGACTCACTCACTAATTCACTGATCCTTCAAAACTGACATCTTGTAATTGTTTTTTCTTCTTAACCCTGGCAAAGTTGGTGACTGACATCTTGTAATCATCATCAGCGACATAATCAGTTTTCGGTCCTCTAATATCTGTTGATTTAAAAATATTTTGGTCAATCTTTGGTTACTTAAGGTCTAGGGGCTATCTTTGAATTGCACTCGTTGTACATTTGTAGTTTTGTATGTACAACTAATATCTTCAAAGAACTGCAGCGGCGTGCATCCGCATAGTTCTCACGTTTGTGATGCCAATGACGGGTCAAATAAAAATGATGGGTTCTCCGTTCTCCCCTACTACCGCCATTGCAGCCTCTCTACCCTCTACACATATTTGTGAGTAGGATTTTACAAATTTCTATAGTACGGTGATGAAGTTTTTGGATGATGATATCAAGAATTTAAGTAGAGAACTCGTTAGCGCCAAATTCTATGTCAATAACCTCCGGAAATGCTAGTTGCCTCCCTATTCTCCACCTTCCTATAATCTAAGCCCCACATCCATATCAAGATTCGCATTCACATTCAGGTAGGGTTCACCATTTCCTTAACGTGAGGTTTAGATTGTAGGGAGGAAAATAGGGAGATGGAAATTAGGGAGCCAAATAACGCTGCCCGATAATCTGAGTTCAAAACGCCAAAAAAATGAATTATCAATAAAAAAGATTGTCACGGGTTTTCTAATAGTGGCGGCGGTCTCCAAGTCCAAGTCAGTGCGCTTTTAGAAACTACGGAAAATCTTCGGCATTCCACGGTCAAAAAACGGTCATCATATGCACTTTTTTCTTCTTTCTTTTTGTGGGGTAGAAAAAGTGAGTATATTTGGTGTGGTGGTTAATAGTGGCGTAAACGCAACAAATCTTTGTGATACTTTATTTCTTTCTTCTGCCTTGGCATTTTCTTCCTAAATCTTTTCTTTTCTTTTTCTTTTTTTGAAACGGGCCTGGCTTACGACGACCTGTCTGGGCTCAACACCTAACTAATTTTTCTTAGACTCTATGGGGATTCGACTCCGGATCTCCTCCCTGGTGGAGGAATAGGAATCCACTGTACTCCAGCGTGGTTCCTTTCTTCCTAGAATCAGTTGATAAACTTTGGTTATCTTTGATTTTTTGGGCACGCACCTGGATAAATGAGACCTTGGTTACCAGTTTGTTTGGAAGCATCGATGTCGTAAAAGCATCTGAAGGAATGAGGCGTTGATTACCATCAATACAACATATATATAGAGGAAGGATCCATGAACACTCTTATATTTACACTATCATACATGACTCCGCAAAATCCAAACGACAATGAATTTAAATCTAATATATTGATGATACGTTAGGCTTATTAATGGATATCCACTATCCGCTATCCGGTTCCATTAGCCTTATATCCGTTATCCGGTAACGTGTGTACTGCACGTTTAAATTTCTATACCTAGGTATACATCATTCGAAAGAATCACTCATTCTTCAGTTCAGTCGTGCAAAAGAGAGAAAAAGAGAGAAGAAAAACTCACCTCCTCGTCTCCTGCCTTTCAATTCGTGCAAAATCATCTTCTTCTCTATACAAATCATGTGTGGTTACTGATTAGAAAACTAGGGTTTTCTTCTTCTATTTTTTTTTAGTTTAATTTCAATCTTAAAAACTCAATTTTCAATTTAGGGTTTCTGAAATTAGGGCATCTCAGTTACAGATTTGTGAAATTAATCATGTCCTAAAGCGAAAGAGCATCAAACCATGTTGGTTCCTCAAACAATCTCTCACTTTCAGTTGCATCACAATTACCAGAAGTTCAAGGTTCAGGAATTAATTCAACACCTGCAGTTGTTACACCTGCGATTCGTCCCAAAGAAGAAGCAAAAATATAAGTAGATGAAGATCCAATTATAGCTGAAGAAAATAAAAAACTACGTACAGTAAGGTCTGATGTATGGATTGATTTTGAAAGGTCAGTTGGAAAGAAGAAAGTAAAAGGGAAGGAGGTTGGGATACTTATAGCTCAATGCAAACATTGTAAGAGGAGATTTGATGCACCAAGTAACCAAGGAACCAGCTGCTTGCATCACCATGTTGTTACCTGCAAAGAAAAGCCTGAGAATAAGCATGGACAAAAAAAGATTACTATAATTAAAACAAGTAATGCACAAACTAAGTTAGCTAATTGGAAGTATGATGCTGAATCTACTAGGATATTTTTTTCCAAGATGATTGCTAAGGATGGTTATCTAATCACTATAGTTGAGCAACCATATTTTAGAGAGTTTGTTAAGTCTCAGAATACTGTTGTTAAGCTTTACACTAGGAATACAGTTAGGGATGATATCATGAAACTTACAGCTGAGTTCAAAGTGCAATTACAAGAATAATTTGACACAATTACATCTAAATGTAGTTTAACAACAGATATGTGGACATGTAAGCATACAAAAGATGGTTATTGTTGTATGACAATGCATTACATAGATGATGAGTGCAAATTGATTAAGAAAGAACTAGCATACATTTTAGTACCATCACCACATACTGGAGAAGTTCTAGCATCTGTAGTGAAATCAATAGCTCCAGATTGGAACATAGATAATAAATTTTTTGCTGTAGCTGCTGACAATGCTAGATCCAATGATGTTATGATAGAAAATCTGAAGTCATGGCTTGATAGCAAAGATTGTCTAGTTCTTAATGGGGATTTTTTCCAAATGGGGTGTAGTAATCATGTATTGCACTTGTTTGTGTTGTATGGAATGAAAGTAGCTGCTCCATTTATAGAGGCAATTAGAGGTGTGTGAAATATGTCAAGTCCAGTCAGGCTAGAAAAGAGAGATTTGAATGTGCTACTGCCCAAGTTAAGCTTCCTGTTTCAAGGTCTGTTGGTTTAGATGTGGATACCAGGTGGAACTCCACCTTTAAGATGCTTAAAGATGCAATTTTTGGAGACAAGCTTTTGTTAGGATAGCTTATTTGGATAATGACTTCAACATACTACCAACTTCTCAGCAGTGGCAACAAGGAGTACATATATGTGAATGTTTGGAATTATTTGATGTGATTTTAACCAAATTTGCTGGGATTAAGTATCCCACAAAAAATTTGTATTACAATGGGGTGAAAGAAGTTAATAAATGCATTAAGGCCTGGGAATTAAGTGAGCATGAGTATATCAGAGACATGGGAGAATATGAGGTCAAAATTTGAGCTACTGGAAAGAAAGTAACACTTTGATGGGCATTGGAGTTGTTTTAGATCCTAGGTATAAGGCTAGATGGGTGGAGTTTTTTTTTGAAGAGAGTACATGGTGTGTAAAACTATCAAAGTCACTATAACAAATTTCAGATTTCACTCAATGCTCTTTACCGTGCTTATGAAACCAACACTACAGCTCCAGATTATTTTGATAGTGGAATGAATTCAGCTGGAATTGAGATCTCTACAACTACAACAACATCAAATGAATTTGGTTATGATGATTTTATAATAGAAAACAATGTGTTTGAGGTTCAGAAGTCAGAGTTAGAGACATACTTAGCAGAACCAGTTCTTCCTAAAGGCACATCCACTGAAGAAATGAGGTTTGATATCTTAAGTTGGTGGAAGAATCATGCTCCTAAGTACCCAACTCTCTCAAGGATTGCAAGAGATGTATTGGATGTTCCAATGATAAGTGTATCATCAGAATCAATGTTTAGTGTTGGTGGTAGGGTTCTCACATCTCATTGGAGTTCATTAGCTCCAGAAATTGTTCAAGCATTGGTTTGCTTGGGTGATTGGATGCCAGATCTCAGTCTCAGTGACAGTGATAGTTGTATTACTGGTAACTTTCCTTTCATCTTAATCTTTCATTTACTTTTATATTTATTGCACTTCCATTGCCAGCTTAACTAACACTTTTGATTTTCCTTTGAAAATGCAGAAGTTTAGGACTAAGGAGTAAGAAGTAAGGATTCGGGGAGGACTAAAGTGGAATGCATTTGCAGTTGGCAGTTGCACTACAGGCTGAAACACATGGATATGGAGTTTCTTTGTCTTTTATTTTGCAAGAACATGGTTTTTTCTTTTTCTAGAACATATGAACATGTAATTTGGTCCATTTGGAACATTTTTATCTTTTTATTTTGTGTGGCATGGATTTAGAATTGAGTTTCTTGAATTTACAACTTGTTTTGTGTGGCACTTGTTCTGTGTGTTCAGTGACATAAGAGATTCTATCGGAAAAATATCCGATATCCGATAAGTCAACGTAACGGAATCAAAATTGAATTTCAGATTTCCGTCGGAATTTAACGAGTATCGGATATCCGTTAATTTTAAATGTAACGGTAGCGGCTGAGCCACTATCCGTTTCGTTAAGTGCCATTGACAACCCTATATGTTCCCCTTATAAGACTCAACGTTTCTACCAAAAATGAGCACGATTCGAGATACCAAACCTCATCATCTACCGATCTTAATTTCAACCGTTAATATTAAAGGTTGATGTTCAAAAGGGTAGATAGTGGTGTTATACGTCTCGAATTGTGCTTATTTTTAGTAGGAATGTAGAGTCCTATAAAAATAACCAAGTGGGATTATCCCAGTTGGCCAGGAGTCTGACTCTCAAATAGGAGGTCAGTAGTTCGAGACTCCGCTCAAACGTAATTATACTAACTTTAACATCATAAAGAAAAAATAAATCACCACAGCGTTAAGAAAAAATAAATCACCACAGAGTCAACTCAGTAAACTTATTTTTTCTCTTCTCATTCATTTTTGTTAATGTTCTTGTGATTTCTTTGTTTTTCTTCTTCATGTTCGTCTATTTCATCCCTATCAATCCTGTTACTTGTTGATTTATGTTACAATCTTTCGGTTAATCTACTTCGAAAGTTTTTGCTTACTTTCTAAGGTTTTTCTTCGTTTTTTAACATATGTCTAACTAATCTCTTTGTTTCCCCTATTTTGTGTTTGCAGATTGGTTATCTATAATGGCTTTTGCCTCGGTTTATACTGTGATCATAGCTTTTCTGATTTCGTCTTCAAGCTTTTGCTTAATGGTTTGGTTCATGTTGGTATCAATGGTTTCATAGGCATGGTGTTGCAAGTTTCTCAACACTGTTTCGACTCACCGATTCCTAGTAAAAAATTATCCCGCTCACATGTCAATTCAACAAATTTGAATTTCTGGAAAGTCAAACTGAAACGGTATTTCTGGTACCTAATTGCTATAATTCTGGGGGATTGCCAGCTGCATTACTTACCACTTCAATAAAAATTCCATAGATATTTGTTTCCGTGTTAAGAGCCATGCAGTATTATTGCATTCAACTCTTTTATCCTCTCTATACCAATTTTACCCCCAAAACCCTAATCAACATTATGTTCTAAAATCTCTCTATTCAACCAATAAATCTTACCCTAATACCTTTATCTTCAGTGCTGTGACTGTGATTACGCAATCCAAAAACACCATTGTTTCAATGGAAGAAGGAAATTCCAGTCAAGTTGGTGACCTGGTTAACAAGTTCAAGAAAGCTACTTTGGATCTTGGTGATACTAATGAAGTTGCAGTGGTTCAACAAAACAATAACACCAATGAAGAGGAATATTCGAAATGGGAAGATAGTTTTATAGGGAAAGTTATCTTGGAAGGTAGAATGAACTATGACACGGTCATGAAGTACATAGGCTTTACTTGGCTTTTCCTACAACCAGAAGATCTTCGCGTAGTTGAGGTGGAACCTAATTTAATGATTTTCAATTTTAGCATTTGGGATTTCTTAAACAAAGTGATTGAAGAAAGGCCTTGGAATATTAACAATTTCCTTCTGGTGGTTCATGATTATATTCCTGGCATGATCTACACAGAAAAACATTGGGTTTCCAACACTTTTGGATCCAACTTAAGTTTCTTCTCCCTGAACACATGAATGTCTCATCAGTCACAAAAATTGGGGAAATAATGGGTGAAGTAGTTGCAATTGAACCAAAGGATGCTATACCAGTTGGAAGCGATCCTGTCAAAGTTTGTGTGAATATGGATCTGTATATGCCTATGAGAAGAGGTGCCAGGTGTACTACTAATGCTGGAACAACTAAGTGAAAGAATTTTTTTATGAGCGCCAACCAAAAAGTATCTGCACAGAGTGTTACATCATCAATCACTCAGCTGGTGCTTGTTAAGATGCATCTATCTTTCTAAAAAAATCACATGAAAAACCTTATTTTGTGGGAAAAATCAGCAATATTCATAAGAATATATCAATTATTAACAGGGATACTGCATCTGCCGTCAAGAAGAAACAGAAGAAATTTTCTAAAACAACTGTTTTTGTCCTACCTAAAGATGGAGAAAAAAATTAATTTGGATTCTTTACTCCTTATGGAAAGCCAAGACTCTGAAGAAGATAGTAGACTAGGAAAAAGACATAGAATAGAGAATGTCATTGCTGTTGAAAATGCTGAGTCCTCTACACCTAATGCCAATTCTGATGCCAACATAACCATCCATACAACCCGCTGGGTCACAGTGACAGATAACCATTCAGCTCACACAATCAAGGGGGATCAGGTATCTCTTTATTCTTTAAATTTCAAACTTTCTCATTATCGATTTTACAAATTGACTGCTGCAATTATTAAGTTTAGGTCTTCATTTATTATAGTGACTGATTTTCAACTAAAAGAAATTAGTTGTTTTCAAGATTTTCATACAAATCATAATCATTTAAATCATCTTTCTTGCACTACATTACATCAGTTTCATGCAAAATATCTCAAAATTATATTCTTTTTACAAGTTGTTTTAGACATCTACAACATGAGAATTATTGCATGGAATGTTCAAGGTCTTAAAACCCAGACTACTAGAGATCATCTTAAAGATCTTATTAGAACCCAAAACCCAGACTTTCTATTTCTTTCTGAAACCAAAGTACACAAGATGAAGTCCTGTTAGAGCATTGCTCGGTCGAACTCGCATGCGTTGCTATCTCAAGCATGTTTGTCAATGTTAGTGATCAAAACTATAAGTCTTGATTTCTAGTCTATTATAGCTAAGTCTAGGACTAGGATAGAAAATGTAGTTGAGCTCAAGGACTTCATGGCGATTCATCAGACAAGTAGAAGAACTACTCAAGGAACCGGTGGAACTTCTCGACAAAAAGGTATGTGAAGACTTGAACTTATGTGCCACTCAAAATTCTATCTACTCTATCTCCTACTCTTTAAGACAAGAAGGCATATGCTATATATATAGACTTGGATTATACACATTTGGTATTTCGATCCGAGTATACCTCGCCTATCTATATCTCAAAATATGTGTTGGTAAGATTTTCGCTTTAACCGAGTTTATCTTTACCATGTGACGAAAGTCATAATATGTTTCAATCATCTTTAAAATTGCTTTGACGAGAAATGGTGTAACAACTGTATAACGTCCTCTAAGAATGTTTCAATGATTAAAATGAGAGTTTAGATTACATAACCAATGGTGGACACAAGCATTGTTGTGGAAACATATTTATGTACAAGTCCTATTCCTTGAACCAAAGTTTGCGAACTTTGTTGATAAAGAGAACCGGAAGAATGGCGTGAGCCAAGTCCGCGAACTCAGTCCACGAACCGGCGAAGTTCTCAAACCCGAGAATTTCTGCTAGAGTTTGTAAACTCTGCCCGGTAACTTAAGTCCGCGAACCTAGTCTGCGAACTTGAGAAGGTTATATATCTGAAGATGATTTCTGAACTTAAACTTAAAAAGATTAAGGAATGCAGTTTGCAAACCGTGGCTGTAAAAGTTCATGAACCGATTCAAGTGAATCAAATCATCTTTGCTTCAATTGTGTCTTGTGTAGGAAATGAGATTTCCTTGCAATTTAACAACTCTCTAACTAGTTCATTTGAAGTTATTTGAACTAGTTATGGTGAAGAAGAACATGGTTGATATGAAATGCTCATATGGCTAACCATTTGGTTAACTGTTGTTGAACTAACAAGTGCATACGTTTGGGTACGGTTAACAAAACTAGAAGCGTGCATTGTAAAGTGTGTATAACAAGATAAGTTTTTAATCTAATGGTTGAGAAATATTAGCTTGAATCTAAATCAGGTTTTCATCTAACGGTGAATATTGAATGCTTTGTTACTAAGCTAACATTGATTGCAAACCCTGATTTGAAATACTATATAAAGGAGACATCTAGTATTGTGCAAAACTAATCCCCACACCTTACGTGTGATACTAGTTTGCGTTCTAGAGTCGATTCTCCTTTAACCTTTGGTTTTCTTCTTCTAAAACCAGGTTAATGACTTAAAGACTTCATTGGGATTGTGAAGCCAGACCAATACTACTTTTATCGTAGTTGTGTGATCTGATCTTGCATCTTCTATCGTATGAGTACAACATATTGATTGGCTTGAGATCGTGAGAGTTCTCCGATAGGCGAGATATAAAAGTAATCACAAACATCTTCGTCTCATCGTTTGTGATTCCACGACGTCTTGTTTCGCTACCATACGATTAAGATTGTTGTGAGGTGATTGATTAATCTAGGCTGTTCTTAGGTAATATAAGAAAGGATTATCAATTGGTTTCTGTTCACCTTGATTTTATACCAAAAGACGAAACAAAAACTTTAGGGTTTTTCTGTGGGAGACAGATTGATCCTTTGATATACTTGTCTGTGTGAGACAGATTTGTTTATTGTCAAAGCCTGCGATTTTGGGTCGTAGCAATTCTTAGTTGTGGGTGAGATCATCTAAGGGAATCAAGTGCGTAGTATCCTGCTGGGATCAGAGGCGTAGGGGTGCAACCGTACCTTGGATCATATGGAGACTGATTGGGGTTCAACTACAGTCCAGTCCGAAGTTAGCTTGGAGTAGGATAGTGTCTGTAGCGGCTTAATACAATGTGTATTAAATCTGGACTAGGTCCCGGGGTTTTTCTGCATTTGCGGTTTCCTCGTTAACAAAACTTCTGGTATCTGTATTATTTCTTTTCGGCATTATATTTGTTATATAATTGAAATAATACAGGTTGTGCGTTAAGATCAATCAATTGGATAGTCCGACCTAACGGTTGTTGATTGATCCTTGGATATTGATCTTTGGTACCATCCAAGTTTATCTCTCTTTAATCGAGACTCGCAGTTTGCTTGAGTAAGATTAAATCGAGAGATTGAGATATAAACTCTTTGATATATCTTTTTATTTATTTTGTCTAATTGTCTAGTTGATTTTCATAAAAAGTATATTGGAGTTTGTCCATATAGATTGCTAAACGAAATATTGGGTGGTGTTGTTAGACCCCCGCTTTTTCAATTGGTATCAGAGCAGACAAACACGTTTAAGACCTTACAAGTCTGTGTTTGTAGCGATCTGACTATATGGACAAGAGTACTATCTTCGATAAACGCTTTACCATAAATAAAAGTTCTATCTCGTCTAACTCTATTAAAGAGAAGGGTTCTACAATCTCGAATAAAAATGAACCTTCTGTACTGACGAGACAGACTAACAATGACATGTGTACTTCCGATTACCCTTCAAATGTGAGCCTCTCCATTAATGAACGGGATTCAGCTGAAGAGAGTGAATTTATTATAAATATTGTTAGAATCCAAGCTGATAGATTCAATCGGTTGAAGCACCATGTCAATGTTCTACTTGGTGTAATAAGAGATTGCAAACCCAAAGGTAATTCTGAAGTTCATTCTTCGTGTACGTCTCTTGAAACTAGCCTCAGAAGAGATGCCATGGAAATTGACCATCACTTGAGTAAGCTCTCTATTCAAGGATGCTCAAAGCAATCTAATATGTCAAGTACTTCTGACACAACTAAAGATGGTCCATGCTCAGAAGTAAAAACATAAGCCCCTTCTAGTAAAACGGATGTGCCTGAAGTCACCAACACTCAAGGATGTTGCACATCAAATGGAGGGAAGAAATCTTCTAACGATGATATTAAGACTGTACTATCCAATCATTCTGATGATCATAAAGTATGTCTTGTCTGTGAGACAAAGAGTTCTGTTAAATGAAAGGGAACCTCTAGGTTGAAGAAAAACTCCTTGGTTCAACTTCAACACACCTTAGATTTAATTCTTAAAGGTGTAACTGACATTCGTATGACTAAACCAATCGTTTTTTGTACCTACCCTGTGTATGTTACCAGGAAAGTCAGTTCAATGAGTTCCTCAAACACTCAAGAACAAAACAGACGTCTAAAAGAAGATCGTGTCATGGTCTCTGGAAACAACGTTTCTCCTGCTGAGAAAGGAAGTTCAGAAGAAAGGAAAAAAGTTGATGAAATGAGAGATAATCTGAAAAAGATAATTGAAGGGTATAAAGAATTTGTCAACAGGTTGTCTTCCTCCTAAAATCAAAAAATATTCTGGTAAGAACTCAAACTATGTCTCGTATTTTGATGACAATAAGTTTTATGATAATTTCTCACATAAAAAGGAGTCCCTCTCTAGATTCAGGAGGAAAAAGAGACTTGACCATAAACACAAATCTCTTGATGAGCTTTTGGCTCATGATTGTGCTAATTAATCACAAGGGTTAAAGAGCTTACTCATAAAAACCCTGTTGAGTAAGATGTGTTAATTTTCAGGTATACTTTTAGCATTTGCATCTGTTAAATTGAGCTATCTTCTTATCGTCCATAGCTAAGATTTTTAATTGCAAACTTACTATGCTTAAAGTATTGTTTGTGTCTAAAGTGTCTTCTCATTTTCGCTAGGAAGTCGTCTTTTGAACTTTTGCTACAACTTTTCTCAAAATTGCTTTCCTGAGTTATGGAATGTTTCGAGTCTTTTGTTGCAAAAATCCCTTTTGGGCTTTATTTTTGGGGGTCAAGTTGTACTCGAACGGATATCCGTGTTCTGAGACGAGTCAACTGTTTAAGAAAACTCTAGAATCCCTTCCATGAGAGACCCTTAAATATCAACCTATTGAGTTGCAAAAGTCACGTACACATACTCTAGGTTGGTTTCTGGGTTGTCAAGAATGTCTTCTTCTTGATCTTGCTATGGTGGTTTCGCAAGAGGATTCCTTGATAAAGGTGTTGTTGAGTCCAAGAAGAAAATAACCCTTGTAGATGAAGATCATCCTAATGCTTCATGTTATTTTGCCTATGTTCATGAAGATGCTGAGAAGGATGATATTATTTCTGCTGAAGTTGTTCATGACTTTCTTAAGTACTTTGGGGAAGCAAAACAACATCTTGTCGATACTCTAAAAGGTCTTGATGAGTTGAAAACTGAGTTGGAAAAGGTTGCCTCAAACCTTGGTCTCATAAAGTCTCAAATCAAGTATCTTTGCCAAGAGAATCATCTTTCTGATGATGCAAAGGAAGCTGTTGATCATATGATCTAGGATCCTATGCTCCATAAGTATCATGAACCGTTCATCTGATCCCTGTTCGTGGTAAGGATATAGCTAATTTTTTTTATAGTTGCCTAATATGTCTTCTTTTTGGTTTAGTTGGAAGAATAACTAGTGCTTTGAATAACGATGATTGTGACTATACATAGCTATTATTTTTCATCTTCTTGTATTATTTTTTAGGTTTATTGGTTTTAAATTGTAAAAATATTGGGAGGATGATGGTTTGCAATATTTAATCTTATGGTTTGTTATATGGCAATATGTTATGGGATATTGGTTTTTACGTCCGTGAAACTTTGTTGTCCCATATTTTGTCAAAAGTAAAGTCATTCATGATCGGTATGTATGTATTGATTTAAGGATGAATAGACTTTTGACAAAAACAAAAGTTAAGCCTATATTGTCAATTGTTGAGATAGGTTAAAATATTTTGTGAACAAGGATAAAGTCTATTATTGTTATGCAAATAATGATTGAAAATAGAATAGATCCTTGCGTATTCCACATTATTGATCTTCATTGATTCATATCCTACAAAATATTGTGAGGCTCCGTAATATTCTTATGTTGAGCATGATACGAGTAAGTTGATTATTTTTTGATTAGCTTGGTTGGTTGTTCCGTAAGATATGTTATGTTGAGCATTTGTGAACTAAATTAATCATCTCGTTTGGTTATTTAGTTATTTGCTCCGTAAGTTCTCTTATGTCGAGCAAAACAAATGACAACTAAATTGATTACTTTTGTAGTTAGTTTGATTGTTTGTATTCCAATTAGATTAATTACGGGTTCTCTTGTAATTAGTCTAGTTGAGCATTCATATATTCCATAAGATTCCTCTTGTGTTAAGTATATGAACGACTATCCTAATCATTTTCTAATGGTTATGTTAGTCATATGTTCTATAAGTTTACTTATGTTGAGCATAATCAATTAAGTTGATCACCTTGTGTGTTTAATTTGATTGCGTATTCCGATTAAATTAATCATGGGTTTACTTGTGATTAATTTGATTGAGTTTTTGGATATGGAAAATCATTTTTCATGGTTTTTGGTGTCCAATAAAATCCTTCTTTTCTCTCGAAATTAAGGTCGCTCTTGTTGTTACCTTAGGAATGACACCAAATGGGGGAGAGTTCTTTTGAACTTGTGCTTAATGGTCATATCTTGAGGGGTGTGCGGCTGTGGAATTTTTGAGGGGTTATCTTGTACCTTTAAACTCCTTGATGAATGCTATTAGCTTCGGCTATATGATTGCATCGAAATTAAGATGATGTGCGTCTTTTCTTTTAGTTATGAAATGTCTCTTGTGGAAATTTCATTATGATCTCGTTCTTGTACCTTTGCCAATTTTATTGACAAAAAGGGGGAGAATTAATATGTAATTCACACTACAAATACATATGGTTTTCGGATCATTGTGTAAGGGGGAGTGGTTTCCATGATCGAGATGGAGTATTGACTAAGGAGGAGTGATACATATCACCATAGTATTATTGTTGAAGTTATGATACAATTGGACTTTGACACTGTGTAATAATACTATGACACTATATAACAATGATCGAGACCAATGCTTTCTCATTGTTATAGCTACGGATCTTCAACAAAGGTGATGCTAAACTTACAACTTTTGGGATCATTGGAGTATTTGGAAGGACGGAGATTTCAAGGAATATTGAAGATTAGACTTATGGAATAGGATCTATTAAAGTTTCATTATGTTTTTTGTATTCCATATGTATTGATAGTTTTTTCACTAAAATTGACAAAGGGGGATATTGTTAGAGCACTGCTCGGTCAAACTCGCATGCGTTGCTATATCAAGCATGTTTGTCAATGTTACTGATCAAAACTATAAGTCTTGATTTATAGTCTATTATAGCTAAGTCTCGGACTAGGATAGTAAGTGTAGTTGAGCTCAAGGACTTCATGACAATTAATCATACAAGTGGAAGAACTACTCAAGGAACCGGTGGAAATTCTCCACAAAAAGGTATGTGAAGACTTAAACTTATCTGTCACTCAAAAGTCTATCTATTCTATCTCCTACTTCTTGAGACAAAAGTCGTATGCTATATATATAGACTTAGATTATACACATTTGGTATTTCGATCCGAGTATACCTCGCCTATCTATATCTCGAAATATGTGTTGATAAGCGTTTCGCTTCGACCATGTTTTTATTTACCTAGTGACGCAAGTCATGTATGTTTCAATCATCTTGAAAATTGCTTTGACGAGAAACAGTGTAACAACTATATAACGTCCTCTAAGAATGTTTCAATCATTGGAATGATAGTTTAGATTACATAACCATAGTGGACATAAGTATGTTGTGGAAACACATATGTGCATAAGTCCCATGCTGGAAATCGGATAGTAGCCAAGTCCACGAACTCATTCCGCGAACTGCCGAAGTTCTCAAACCCGAGAATTTCTACTGAGTTATCAAAGTGTCTTGCGTGAGCCAAGTCCGCGAACCCAGTCCGAGAACCAGCGAAGCTCTCGAACCCAAGAATTTCTGCTGGAGTTTGAAAACTCTTTCCACTACTTCAAGTCCGCGAACCTAGTCTGCGAACTTGTATAGGTTATATATCTAAAGATGATTTCTGAACTTAACTTATAAAGACTAAGGAATGATTTTGCCAACCATGGCTACAAAGTTCATGAACCGATTCATGTGAATCAAATCATCTTTGCTTCAATTGTGTCTTGTGTAGTACATGCGATTTCTTTGCAATTGAACAACTCTCTAACTAGTTCATGTGAGTCATTTGAACTAGTTATGGTGAAGAAGAAAGTGGTTGGCATGAAATGCTCAAATGGCTAATCTTTTGGTTGACTATTATTGAACCAACGGTTATCAAACCTAGAAGCGTGCATTTTATTTGTGTATAACAAGCTAAGATTTCGATCTAACGGTTGAGATATATTAGCTTGAATGTAAATCAGGTTTTCATCTAACGGTGGATAGCGTTTGCTTTGTGAGCAAGGCAAAACCCTGATTTGAAAGACTATATAAGGGGACATCTAGCAACTCTACAAACTAATCCCCACACGTCCTTGTGATACTAGTTTTTAAGCTAGAGTCGATTCTCCTTTAAACTTTAGTTTTCTTCTTCTTAACCAGGTTAACGACTTAAAGACTTCATTGGGATTGTGAAGCCAGACCGATACTACTTTTATCATAATTTTTTGATATGATCTTGCATCTTCTATCGTATGAGTACAATCATATTGATTGGCTTGAGATCGTGAGAGTTCTCCGATAGGCAAGATATAAAAGTAATCACAAACATCTTCGTCTCATCGTTTGTGATTCCACGACGTCTTGTTTCGCTACCATACGATTAAGATTGTTGTGAGTTGATTGATTAATCTAGGCTGTTCTTCGGGAATATAAGAACAGATTATCAATTGGTTTCTGTTCACCTTGATTTTATATCAAAATACGAAACAAAAACTTTAGGGTTTTCTGTGGGAGACAGATTGATCCTTTGATAGACTTGTCTGTGTGACACATATTTGTTTATTGTCAAAGCCTGCGATTTTGGGTCGTAACAACTCTTAGTTGTGGGTGAGATCAGCTAAGGGAATCAAGTGTGTAGTATCCTGCTGGGATCAGAGACGTAGGGGTGCAACTGTACTTTAGATCAGTGGGAGACTTATTGGGGTTCAACTACAGTCCAGTCCGAAGTTAGCTTGGAGTAGACTAGTGTCTGTAGTGGATTAATACAGTGTGTATTCTATCTGGACTAGGTCTCGGGGTTTTTCTGCATTTTCGGTTTCCTCGTTAACAAAACTTCTGGTGTCTGTGTTATTTCTTTTAGGCATTATATTTGTTATATAATTGAAATAATACAGGTTGTGCGTTAAGATCAATCAATTGGATAGTCCGACCTAACGGTTGTTGATTGATATTGATTGATCCTTGGATATTGGTCTTTGGTACCGTCCAAGTTTATCTCTCTTTAATCGAGACTCGCAGTTTGCTTGAGTAAGATTAAATCGAGAGATTGAGATATAAACTCTTTGATATATCTTTTTATTGATTGAGTCTAACTTTCTAATTTATTCTCATAAAAAGTATATTGGAGTTTGTCCATACAGATTGCTAAGCGAAATATTGGGTGGTGTTGTTAGACCCCCGCTTTTTCAGTAGAAACTCTTAGTTGTGGGCGAGATCAGTTAAGGGAATCAAGTGCCCAATATCCTGTTGGTATCAGAGGCGTAGGAGCATAAAAGTACCTTGGATCAGTGGGAGATTGATTGGGTTTCAACTACAGTCCAGTCCGAAGTTAGCTTGGAGTAGGCTAGTGTCGGTAGCGGCTTAATACAGTGTGTGTTCAATCTGGACTAGGTCCCGGGGTTTTTCAGCATTTGCGGTTTCCTCGTTAACAAAATTTCTGATGTCTGTGTTATTTCAATTTCCGCATTATATTGTTTATCTTTATAATTGAAATAATACAGGTTGTGCGTTAGATCATCAATTAGAATAATCCAACCTTTGGTTGTTGATTATCATTGATTGATCCTTGGATACTGGTCTTTGGTACCATCCAAGTTATTCCTTGTATTTGATTTAGAACTCACAGTTCTTGCTTGAGTAAATCAAATCAAGAAGATAGATATAAACTCGTTGATATACTTTTAATTGATTGAGTCTTATTGATTCTCTTAAAGGTATATTCGAGTTTGTCCATACAGATTGCTAAGCGAAATATTGGGTGGTGTTGTTAGACCCCCGTTTTTTCAATTGGTATCAGATCAGGCAAACACGTTTAAGACCTTACAAGTATGTGTTTGTAGCGATCTGACTCTATGGACAGAGGTGCTATCTTTATTAACGTACCACCAGTCTTCGATAGCTCTAATTACTTATGGTGGAAAATTGCTATGCGAGCTTTTCTTCTAGCGTTTGATTTTCAACCATGGGTATATGTTGTTAATGGCTATGATGCTCCTGTTGTGGCAGTTGGAGATGTAAACGTTCCCAAGAATATTGGTGAATATAAACCTGCCGATATACTTGCTGCAAACCAAAATTCCGACGGTTTGAATGCCATTACCCCAAATCTTCAGCACCATGTGTCAAATTGCACTAGGTCTAAAGATGTTTGGGATATCTTAGAAACCGTATTTGAAGGTAACTCCATTGAAAAGGAATCTAGGCTTCAAAATCTTAATTCCGATTGAGAGAACCTTCGTATGGCAGATGAAGATACATTTGATGAGTTTAATCACAAAGTGTCTGAAATTGTTACTGCATCTTTTGCATTGGGTAAGACTATTCCTGAAAAGGACATTGTGATGAAAATTCTCAGATCGCTTCCATCTAGATACGAGTCTAAGAAGCATGCCATCCTTGAGGTAAATAACCTTGATAATCTTTCCAGAAATACATTGGTTGGAAAGCTAAAGATCTTTGATCATGAGCATACATCCAAAATTGGAAAGGATGTTGCCTTTAAAGCACAAAAAAACACTAAGTTACTTGATAAAAGTAAAAGTGTTTATGCCTCTGAGGATGATCAATCTGAGGGTGATTTTTCGGATGAAGATCTTGACAAATCAGTCTCCTTGATCACGAGACAGTTTAGGGATCTTCTATTGAAGAAAAGTAAACGGTTTTCAAGAGACAAACCTAGGTCGTCAGATAAACCTCACAATCGCGTCCCTCCTAAAAACAGGGATGCTGACGAGGCTGATGATGAGGACATGCCACAGTGGTGTAAAGGCTTTTGAAAAAGCGTGGGTCTAACAAGACCACCCAATATTTCGCTTAGCAATCTGTATGGACTAACTCCGAAATACTTTCTAGAGAATCAACTAGACAGTCATACTCAATCTAAGTAAAAGTATCTCAAGGAGTTAATATCACTCTCTTGTTTTGATTCACTCGACCTAATAGAAAAAAATGAGTCTTTAATCAAACACAAGGAATAACTTGGATGGTACCAAAGACCAATATCCAAGGATCAATCAATTTAAATCAACAACCAAAGGTTGGATATTCTAATTGATGATCTACAACGCACAACCTGTATTATTTCAATTATAAAGATAAACAATATAATGCGGAAATTGAAATAACACAGACACCAGAATTTTGTTAAAGAGGAAACCGCAAATGCAGAAAAACCCCGGGACCTAGTCCAGATTGAACACATATTGTATTAAGCCGCTACATCCACTAGCCTACTCCAAGCTAACTTTGTACTGGACTGTAGTTGAACCCCAATCAATCTCCCACTGATCCAAGGTACAATTATGCTCATACGCTTCTGATCCCAGCAGGATACTGCGCACTTGATTCCCTTAGTTGATCTCACCCATAACTAAGAATTGCTACGACCCAAAATCGCAGGCTTTGACAATATACAAATCTGTCTCACACAGACAAGTCTATCAAAGGATCAATCTGTCTCCGACAGAAAAACCCTAAAGTTTTTGTTTCGTCTTTTGGTATAAAATCAAGGTGAACAGAAACCAATTGATAATCCGTTCTTATATTCCCGAAGAACAGCCTAGATTAATCAATCACCTCACAACAATCTTAATCGTATGGTAGCGAAACAAGACGTCGTGGAATCACAAACGATGAGACGAAGATGTTTGTGATTACTTTTATATCTTGCCTATCGGAGAACTCTCACGATCTCAAGCCAATAAATATGATTGTACTCGTACGATAGAAGATGCAAGATCAGTTCACACAACTACGATAAAAGTAGTATTGGTCTGGCTTCACAATCCCAATGAAGTCTTTAAGTCGTTAACCTGGTTTTAGAAGAAGAAAACCAAAGGTTAAAGGAGAATCGACTCTAGCACGCAAACTAGTATCACACGTAAGGTGTGGGGATTAGTTTTTCACAATACTAGATGTCTCCTTTATATAGTCTTTCAAATCAGGGTTTGCAATCAATGTTAGCTTAGTAACAAAGCATTCAATATTCACCGTTAGATGAGAACCTGATTTAGATTCAAGCTAATATTTCTCAACCGTTAGATCGAAAACTTAGCTTGTTACACACACTTGACCATGCACACTTCTAGGTTTGTTAATCGTACCCAAACGTATGAACTTGTTGGTTCAACAACAGTTAACCAAATGGTTAGCCATATGAGCATTTCATATCAACCATGTTCTTCTTCACCATAACTAGTTTAAATGACTTCAAATGAACTAGTTAAAGAGTTGTTCAATTGCAAGGAAATCTCATGTACTACACAAGACACAATTGAAGCAAAGATGATTTGATTCACTTGAATCGGTTCATGAACTTTTACAGCCACGGTTTGCAAACTGCATTCCTTAATCTTTTTAAGTTTAAGTTCAGAAATCATCTTCAGATATATAACCTTCTCAAGTTCGCAGACTAGGTTCGCGGACTTAAGTTACCGGGTAGAGTTTACAAACTCCAGCAGAAATTCTCGGGTATGAGAACTTCGCCGGTTCGCGGACTGGGTTCGCGGACTTAGCTTCACGCAAGTAGTTTTTCAACTCCAGCAGAAATTCTCGGGTTTGAGAACTTCGGCAGTTCGCGGACTTGGATCACACCATTCTTCCGGTTCTCTTGATCAACAAAGTTCGCAAACTTTGGTTCAAGGAATAGGACTTATACATAAATGTGTTTCCACAACAATGCTTATGTCCACCATTGGTTATGTAATCTAAATTTTCATCCCAATCATTGAAACATTCTTAGAGGACGTTATATAGTTGTTACACCATTTCTCGTAAAAACAATTTTCAAGATGATTGAAACATATTATGACTTTCGTCACATGGTAAAGATAAACTCGGTTAAATCAAAAATATTACCAACACATATTCCGAGATATAGATAGGCGAGGTATACTCGGCTCGAAATACCAAATGTGTATAATCCAAGTCTATATATATAACATACGACTTCTTGTCTCAAAGACTAGGAGATAGAGTAGATAGACTTTTGAGTGACAGATAAGTTCAAGTCTTGACATACCTTTTTGTCGAGAAGTTCCACCGGTTCCTTGAGTAGTTCTTCTTCTTATCTGATGAATCGCCATGAAGTCCTTGATCTCAACTACACTTTCTATCCTAGTCCGAGACTTAGCTATAATAGACTAGAGATCAAGACTTATAGTTTTGATCACTAACATTGACAAACATGCTTGAGATAGCAACGCGCGAGTTCGACCGAGAAATGCTCTAACAGTTTTGGTCATTTTGCAAACGAGTGTCCAAATCGTAGAAAATACACTGGGAACAAAGTTCTTGCTGTAACACTTGATGAGATATTTGAGATCTACGATTCTGATGAAGATGGAAAATCAAGTGTTGGTCTTCTATGTGAAAACTTTGATTTTGATAATTGTAGCAATACATATATCAACCTTGATGGTTTCGGTGAAGAAGAGAATCCAGTCAAACTGGAAGAATCAATTGACCCATCCTTTGGAAACTCTGTTTGTAATGTTTCAGGATCTACTATGTGTCTGGATGCTTTCACACCACAGATGCCTAAATACTATCCAAGTTTGACGTGCTCGTTTTGTTCTCAGAAGGGTCATGAACTATCAAGATGTTACAAGTACAAACATTAAGTGAGGCATGCCAACAAACTTCAAAGAAGAGCAAATCGATTGGCAAGGAAGCTTCAACTTGCTCAAAAGACTGCTGAGGTATGTGGGATTTTATCTTCGTCTAAGAAGTTGGTTTTCAAAGACAAAATAAGACCATTAGAGAAGAAAGTATGGTCAAATCGCTTTGATAGACAGAAGTCTGAGGATTCCTCTTTAGAGGAAAATTGTGGGCAAATTGTTGTTCACCACAACACAAATTGATTGTGTTGTTAGGTAAATCTTGTCTCATGTTCCTGATCAAAAGAGACAAGGTCGTGTACCAATCAGGCTTTAGGAAAAGTTTTTCTTCTTATTTTCTTAGTTATTTGTCTATCAAAATAAAATAAAGGGTTACTATCGACAATTCTACTCTTTATACGGTTTAGAGTTGGGCGTCCACGAACCTGTTTAAAGGTTGCGTACCCTACATTCCTTTTTCCTCTCTGATATCTTTTATATCTTAAGACTGCTTGATGAGATTGTGAATTCCACTCACAAAAACCAGTTGTTTATAACTGTTCTCTAAGCATCATGTCTTTGGATGGAAAATATGTCAATATGATTGTTAAGCCATCAATCAAGGAAAAAGAGAAATCTCCAATAAAAATAACTCCTTCCTTGAAAAGAAAGAGGAGGAATACAAGAAAGCCAAGGGCTGTCCCTTCTAACTCTCATAAGTTCTCCGATGTTCTTGATGAGTTGAAGGAAGTAATAAAGGAGATTAATGAAATAAAGGCTTGTGTTTTAAGATCTTTGGAATTCAGAAGGACCTGGTTCGACATCATCATCCAAGACGGTTTGTTGGTATTGACTCCTTCCTCCACGAACCTTATATTCCAATGGATGTTGACGACAAGGAGTTCGGGAATGATAAGGAATTTCTCAAAGATATTGTTGCCTAGTATGTCTTCTTTTTGGTTTAGTTGGAAGAATAACTAGTGCTTTGAATAACAATGATTGTGACTACACATAGCTATTATTTTTCATCTTCTTGTTCTTTTTTAGGTTTATTGGTATTAAATTCCAAAAATATTTGGAGGATGTTGTTTTGCAGTATTAATCTTTATGATTTGATATATTGCAATTTGTTATGGGATATTGGTGTTTACGTCCGTGAACTATGTTTGTCCCATACTTTGTCAAAAGTAAAGTCTTTCATGTTCGGTATTCACGTACTGGTAAAAGAATGAATGGACTTTTGGCAAATACAAAAGTTAAGCCTATATTGTCAATCTTGATGGAAGATAGATTAAAATATTTTGTTTTCAAGGATTATGTCTATTATTGTCGTTATGCAAATAGTGATTGAAGATAGAATGAGTCCTTGTGTATTCCGCAGTATTGATCATCCCTGATCCATATTTTATGTATTACTGTGAGGCTTCGTAATGTATCTTATGTTGAGCGTTATACAACCAAGTTGATTTTCTTAGCTTAGTTGTTGTTCTGTGAGATATGTTATGTCGAGCATATTAAACTAAATTAATCATCTTGTTTGGTTATTTAGTTATTGCTCCGTAAGTATTCTTATGTCGAGCAAAACAAATGACAATTAAATTAATTACTTTTGTGATTAGTTTGGTTGTACATTCCAATTAGATTAATTATGGGTTCTCTTGTAATTAATTTAGTTGAGCATTTTCTTGACTCCATAAAGTTTTCTTGTGTTGAGTATATGAACGCTTAAGCTAATCATTTTCTTATGGTTAATTTAGTCGTAGCTCCGTAAGTTATCTTATGTTGAGAACAATCAATTGAATTGATCACTTTTTGTGTTTAATTTGGTTCCGTATTCCGATTAAATTAATCATGGGTTTACTTGTGATTAATTTGATTGAGTTTTTGGATATAGAAAATCATTCTCATGGTTTTTGGTGTCCAATAAAAATCCTTCTTTTCTTTTGAAATTAAGGTCGCTCTTGTTGTTCTTTCGGGAATGACATCAAATGGGGGAGAGTTTTTTTGAACTTGTGCTTAGTGGTCATATCTTGAGGGGTGTGCGGATGTGGAATTTTATAGGGGTTATCTTGTATCTTTAAACTCCTTGATGAATGCATTTAGCTTCGGATTTATGATTGCATCTAAATTAGTTGGTATGTATTTTTTTATTTTAGTCATGAAATGTCTCTTTCGGAAATTTCATTATGATCCCGTTCTTGTACCTTTTCCGATTTTATTGACAAAAAGGGGGAGAATTCATATGTAGTTCACACTACAAATACATATGGTTTTCGGATCATTGTGTAGGGGGGAGGTTTCCATGTGAGATGGAGTATTGACTAAGGGGAAGTGATACATATCACCATAGTATTATTGTTGAAGTAGTGATACAATTGGACTTTGACACTGTGTAATAATACTATGACACTGTATAACAATGATCGAGACCGATGCTTTTCATTGTTATATGTATGGATCTTCAACAACGGTGATGCTAAACTTACAACCTTTGGGATAATTGGAGTACTTGGAAGTGACGAAGATTTCGAGGAATGTTGAAGATTAGACATGTGGAATAGGAGCTACTAAAGTTTCTTTATCTTTTTTGTATTCCATATGTATTGATAGTTTTGTCACTAAAATTGACAAAGGGGGAGATTGTTAGAGCATTGCTCGGTCGAACTTGCATGTGTTTCTATCTCAAGCATATTATATCACCATAGTATTATTGTTGAAGTAGTGATACAATTGTACTTTGACACTGTGTAATAATAATATGACACTGTATAACAATGATCGAGACCGATGCTTTTCATTGTTATATGTACGGATCTTCAACAACGGTGATGCTAAACTTACAACCTTTGGGATAATTGGAGTACTTGGAAGTGACGAAGATTTCGAGGAATGTTGAAGATTAGACATGTGGAATAGGAGCTACTAAAGTTTCTTTATCTTTTTTGTATTCCATATGTATTGATAGTTTTGTCACTAAAATTGACAAAGGGGGAGATTGTTAGAGCATTGCTCGGTCGAACTTGCATGTGTTTCTATCTCAAGCATGTTTGTCAATGAAAAAGCGGGGGTATAACAACACCACCCAATATTTCGCTTAGCAATCTGTATGGACAAACCCGAATATACTTTTAAGAGAATCAACAAGACTCAATCAATTAAAAGTATATCAACGAGTTTATATCTCTCTCTTGATTTGATTTCCTCAAACAGAAACTGCGAGTACTAATCAAATAAAAGGAATAACTTGGATGGTACCAAAGACCAGTATCCAAGGATCAATCAATGATAATCAACAACCAAAGGTTGGATTACTCTAATTGATGATCTAACGCACAACCTGTATTATTTCAATTATAAAGATAAAACAATATAATGCGGAAACTGAAAAAACACAGACACCAGAAACTTTGTTAACGAGGAAACCGCAAATGCAGAAAAACCCTGGGACCAAGTCCAGATTGAATACACTGTATTAAGCTGCTACAGACACTAGCGTACTCCAAGCTAACTTCGGACAGGACTGTAGTTGAACCCCAATCAGTCTCTCACTGATCCAAGGTACAGTTGTACTCCCTACGCCTATGATCCCAGTAGGATACTGCGCACTTGATTCCCTTAGCTGATCTCACCCACAACTAACAGTTGCTACGACCCAAAATCGCAGGCTTTGACAATAAACAAATCTGTCTCACACAAACAAGTCTATCAAAGGATCAATCTGTCTCCCACAGAAAAACCCTAATGTTTTTGTTCCGTCTTTTGATAATAATCAAGGTGAACAAGAACCAATTGATAATCCGGTCTTATATTCCCGAAGAACAGCTTAGATAAATCAATGACCTCACAACAATCTTAATCGTATGGTAGCGAAACAAGATGTTGTGGAATCACAAACAATGAGACGAAGATGTTTGTGATTACTTTTTATATCTTTCCTATCGGAGATATCAATATCAAGCCAATCAATTTGATTGTACTCGTACAATAGAAGATGCAAGATCAGATCACACAACTACGATAAAAGTAGTATCGGTCTGGCTTAACAATCCCAATGAAGTCTTTAAGTCGTTAACCTGGTTTTTGAAGAAAAACCAAAGGTTAAAGGATAAACGACTCTAGCACGCAAACTAGTATCACACGTGAGGTGTGGGGATTAGTTTTGCAGAGTTGCTAGATGGTCCCTTATATAGTCTTTCAAATCAGGGTTTCACCTTGGTCACAAAGCAAACAATATCCACTACTATATGAAAACCTGATTTAGATTCAAGCTAATATTTCTCAACCGTTAGATCGAAAACTTAGCTTATTATACACAAATGAAATGCACGCTTCTAGGTTTGTTAACCGTACCCAAACGTGTACATTGTTGGTTCAACAATAGTTGACCAAAAGGTTAGCCATAAGAGCATTTCATACCAACCATATTCTTCTTCACCATAACTAGTTCAAATGACTCAAATGAACTAGTTTGAGAGTTGTTCGATTGCAAGGAAATCTTATGTACTACACAAGACACAATTGAAGTAAAGATGATTTGATTCACCTGAATCGGTTCATGAACTTTATAGCCACGGATTGCAATTTGCATTCCTTAGTCTTTATAAGTTTAAGTTCAGAAATCATCTTCAGATATATAACCTTCTTAAGTTCGCACACTAGGTTCGTGGACTTAAGCAACCAGACAGAGTTTACAAACTCCAGAAGAAAATCTCGGCAAAGACTTTCCGCCGGTTCGTGGACTGGGTTCGCGGACTGGTACTCACTCAACTAGTTTGTCAACTCCAACAGAATTTCTCGGGATGAGAAGTTCGGTTCGCGGACTGGGTTCGCGTACTTGGCAACAAGCTATTCTTCCGGTTTCTCTTGATCAACAAAGTTCGCAAACTTTCGTTCCAGGGATAGGACTTATGCACATATTTGTTTCCACAACAATACTTATGTCCATCATTGGTTATGTAATCTAAACTCCCATTCCAACCATTGAAACATTCTTAGAGGACGTTATATAGTTGTTACACCATTTCTCGTCAAAGAAATTTTCAAAGTGATTGAAACATATCATGACTTTCGTCACTAGGTAAAGATAAACTTGGTCGAAGCGAAACGCTTACCAACACATATTTTGAGATACATATAGGCGAGGTATACTCGGCTCGAAATACCAAATGTGTATAATCTAAGTCTACATATAGCATACGACTGTTTGTCTCAAGAAGTAGGAGATAGAGTAGATAGACTTTTGAGTGACAGATAAGTTCAAGTCTTCACATACCTTTTTTTCGAGAAGTTCCACCGGTTCCTTGAGTAGTTCTTCTTCTTGTATGATGAATCGCCATGAAGTCCTTGAGATCAACTACACTTTCTATCCTAGTCCGAGACTTAGGTATAATAGACTAGAAATCAAGACTCATAGTTTTGATCACTAACATTGACAAACATGCTTGAGATAGCAACGCATACGAGTTCGACCGAGCAATGCTCTAACAATATCCCCCTTTGTCAATTTTAGTGACAAAACTATCAGTACATATGGAATACAAAAAAGATAAAGAAACTTTAGTAGCTCCTATTCCACAGGTCAAATCTTCAACATTCCTCGAAATCTTCGTCACGTCCAAGTACTCCAATGATCCCAAAGGTTGTAAGTTTAGCATCACCTTTGTTGAAGATCCATATCTATAACAATGAGAAAGCATCGGTCTCGATCATTGTTATACAGTGTCATAGTATTATTTTTACAGAGTGTCAAAGTCCAATTGTATCACAACTTCAACAATAATACTATGGTGATATGTATCACTCCCCCTTAGTCAATACTCCATCTCACATGGAAACCACTCCCCGTTACACAATGATCCGAAAACCATATGTATTTGTAGTGTGAACTACATATTAATTCTCCCCCTTTTTGTCAATAAAATTGGCAAAGATACAAGAACGGGATCATACTGACATTTCCATAAGAGACATTTCATGACTAAAATAGAAAAAATACATACCATCTATTTTAGATGCAATCATATAGCCGAAGCTAATAGCATTCATCAAGGAGTTTAAAGATACAAGATAACTCCTTTAAAATTCCACAACCGCACACCCCTCAAGATATGACCATTAAGCACAAGTTCAAAAGAACTCTCCCCCATTTGATGTCATTCCCAAGGTAACAACAAGATCGACCTTAATTTCAAAAGAAAATAAGGATTTTTATTGGACACCAAAAAACCATGAGAATGAAGTTCTATAACCACAAACTCAATCAAATTAATCACAAGTAAACCCACGATTAATTTAATCGGAATGTGCAATCAAATTAAACACAAAAGTGATCAACTTAATTGATTATGCTCTACATAAGAGAACTTACGGAGTATACGACTAACATACCCATTAGAAAATGAATAGGATAGTCGTTCATATACTCAACATAAGTGGAATCTTACGGAGTAATAAAATACTCAACTAGATTAATTACAAGAGAACTCATAATTAATCTAATTGTAATACATAACCAAACTAATTACAAAAGTAATCAATTTAATTGGCATTTGTTTTGCTCGACGTAAAAGACTTATGGAGCAATAACTAAATAACCAAACAAGATGATTAATTTAGTTCAAGAATGCTCAACATAAAGTACCTTACGGAACAACCAACAAAGCTAATTAAAAAAATTAATCAACTTGGTTGTATCGTGCTCAACATAAGACGCATTATGGAGCCTCACAGTATCACATAAAATATGGATCAGTGAAGATCAATACTGTGTAATACACAAGGATTCATTCTATCTTCCATCACTATTTGCATAACGATTCTTAATAGACATAATCCTTGAACACAAAAGATTTTAACCTATCTTCCATTAAATAATTGACAATATAGGCTTAGCTTTTGTATATGTCAAAAGTCTATTCACCCTTAAATCAATACATGAATACCGATCATGAACGACTTTACTTTTGACAAAATATGGGACAACATAGTTCACGGACGTAAACACCAAAATCCCATAACAAATTGCAATATAATAAATCATAAAGATTAAATACTTCAAACCATCATCCTCCAAATATTTTTAGAATTTAATACCAATAAACCTAAAAAGAACAAGAAGATGAAAAATAATAGCTATGTGTAGTCACAATCATTGTTATTCAAGCACTAGTTATTCTTCCAACTAAACCAAAAAGAAGACATACTAGGCAACAATAAGAACACAAATTACTCATCTTCTTCCTCATCAGAGATACTCCAAGATGCTTGAATTACGTTCAAATCTTCCTTGAGCTCGGGAAACTTTGTTGCAACCAAGGACAATTGTTTTTGAACACACTTTACTCTTAAATCAACCTTACACACACCTTTATGAATTTTTTGAAGAAGGCTTATGGTAGTAGGGTCACTAAAATCAAGAGAAGCAATTCTTTGTCGCTTGCAAGCATTTTCCCTTATGCGCCTAAAGATACACGGACGAACCGGTTTGGGGACCCCAAAGACCCCAAAAGAGTTGCCAATTTAATCACACCAACGATCACGACAAATTTGACTAATCAAGCAAGGGTAACCCAACATTTTGACGGGTGAAGTCACTGAAATCATTTGAAAGATAATGAAACCACAAATATCGAGACTTGAAATGCCCGAATCAAGGAAATAGACCAATTCCGCAAACTCGTAACTCCACCACGAATTTTCAATTGTGAAGGGACAAAGATTGGGGATACCAAGTTTTCCAAAAGCCATCAAATCAATACTAAGATCATTAGTAGGGAACTTTCCTTGACTCCAAACGACCTTTTTGCCACAAAGCCCAATCGAGATATCATCACAAGATGGACGTTCATCACATGGTCTAGGAGCCGTACATTCCCCAATGGGATTTTGGTAATCCTTGAAATTAATTCTCTATCAACAAGGAACCTTTCTCTAGCAATCATGTATTTGAATTCCATCTTGTTGTAATCAATATTATGAATATTGGCATAGAAAATCCTTTTAAGAGAATCAAATCCTTGACCAAGACCATCAAAGATATTTACAAGCTTGAATTTTATAAAGCATACCAAATCCTCTTCATGCCCACTAGAGAAATCCAACCTCTTTTCTAGAATGAAACCTTTTGAAGCAATCTTATCAAACATTCTAGCACAAAAATCATCCACAAACCTAATTCTAAGAGAGTTTTGGTCACAAGGAGGATTTAAGCTAGAGGATTTTGAGTTTTTAGAACTCCTTTTTGTGCCCTTAGAATTCATCATAGATCTAAGAAATTGAAAGGAGCAAGAGGATTTACTTACTTGAAGTGATATTTGAACACCATTTCTTTGAATTTCTCCAAGGAGGCTTTAATGGAGGAAATACACAAAACCCTAGTTCCACGTACAAGGAGTCAAGGATGGGTAAAGAAGAAGACTAGGGTGCACGAACTTCTTATTTATAAGATCACACATGGGATTGGACCCGTTTATGAACCGCGACCCACATAAGAAAGATGGGATTTTCTTAGCCATTTACACATTAAAGTTTATGCATTCCGAGACAACACACATGTGAACGACAACGGATGCAATAGAAAGCTAAATTGATATCCAAACAACGAATAACAAAACTGTACACAACTCAAACCATTTCTTGCCCCATTCCAAGATATATAAAAATGGGGAAATGCTTGCCTTGTTACCAAGATGCATAATGCGCAGAGGAATTCTCATGCAACATTTCTGGTTGATATGTGTGAACAGTCCCTGTAGTATAATCAAAGTAATGATGATAGTCAGGGCAGTTAGAGCTTTCTATCCTTCGTTTGTCCTGGCTAGAAGAAGGATACCTCCGATTTCTGGGTTGCACAGTATTAACAAATTTAACACATACAAAACCCTTTTCAGAATGATTCTTAGACTTAACAGATTTAAGTTTTTCTAAGAATTTAAAAATGCCTTCGAACTCTTTGAACAGATCTTTATCAATTTATCCATTACGATAGTATTCCTCAAAGAGATCAAGAGTTAATCTAGTGAGGTTCCATATCATTGAGCGTATTAAGCGTTTTCTCAATTTTTCCTTCTTTTTATTTTTTCCTTTTGATTGATTCTTAACATCTAAATCTCCCCTTTTAGATGAAGTAAGATTATCATGAGAAACCAGAGGTTTTAGCCATAATAATCTTTGAACAATCTTTAAGGATTTCTGGCGTGCGTTACAGATGCCAAGAGCAAGTTTTCCAAAGAAATTTCCCATAGGAAAATTTGTAAGGAACGAAAAACACAAACTTATTAGGTTTACGGTGTTTTCCTGCTCTGATACCAACTGAAAAAGCGCGGGTCTAACAACACCACCCAATATTTGGCTTAGCAATATGTATGGACAAACTCGAATATACTTTTAAGAGAATCAACAAGACTCAATCAATTAAAAGTATATCAACGAGTTTATATCTCTCTCCCTTGATTTGATTTCCTCAAACAGAAACTGCGAGTACTAATCAAATACAAGGAATAACTTCGATGGTACCAAAGACCAATATCCAAGGATCAATCAATGACAATCAACAACCAAAGGTTGGTTTACTCTAATTGATGATCTAAGCACAACCTGTATTATTTCAATTATAAAGATAAAACAATATAATGCAGAAACTAAAATAACACGGACACCAGAAATTTTGTTAACGAGGAAACGACAAATGCAGAAAACCCCCGGGACCTAGTCCAGATTGAACACACACTGTATTAAGCCGCTACAGACACTAGCCTACTCCAAGCTAACTTCAGACTGGACTGTAGCTGAACCCCAATTAGGCTCCCACTGATCCAAGGTACAGTTGTACTCCCTACACCTCTGATCCCAGCAGGATACTGCGCACTTGACTCCCTTAGCTGATCTCACCCACAACCAAGAGTTGCTACAACCCAAAATCGCAGGCTTTGACAGTAAACAAATCTGTCTCACACAGACAAGTCTATCAAAGGATCAATCTGTATCCCAGAGAAAAACCCTAAAGTTTCTGTTCCGTCTTTTGATAATAATCAAGGTGAACAGGAACCAATTGATAATCCGGTCTTATATTCCCGAAGAAAAGCTTAGATAAATCAATCACCTCACAACAATCTTAATCGTATGGTAGCGAAACAAGATGTTGCAGAATCACAAACAATGAGACAAAGATATTTGTGACAACTTTTTATATCTTGCCTATCAGAGATACTAATCTCAAGCCAATCAATCTGATTGTACTCGTACGATAGAAGATGCAAGATCATATCACACAACTACGATAAAAGTAGTATCGGTCTGGATTCACAATCCCAATGAAGTCTTTCGTTAACCTGGTTTTAGAAGAATAAAATCAAAGGTTAAAGGAGAAACGACACTAGCACGCAAACTAGTATCACACGTGAGGTGTGGGGATTAATTTTGCAGAGTTGCTAGATTTCCCCTTATATAGTCTTTCAAATCATGGTTTCGCCTTGGTCACAAAGCAAACAATATCCACCGTTACATGAAAGCCTGATTTAGATTCAAGCTAATATTTCTCAACCGTTAGATCAAAAACTTAGATTCTTATACACAAATGAAATGCACGCTTCTAGGTTTGTTAACCGTACCCTAACATGTACATTGTTGGTTCAACAATAGTTAACCAAAAGGTTAGCCATAAGAGCATTTCATACCAACCATATTCTTCTTCACCATAACTAGTTCAAATGACTCAAATGAACTAGTTAGAGAGTTGTTCAATTTCAAGGAAATCTTACGTACTATACAAGACACAATTGAAGCAAAGATGATTTGATTCACTTGAATCGGTTCATGAAATTTATTGCCATAGTTAGCAATTTTCATTCCTTAGTCTTTATAAGTTTAAGTTCAGAAATCATCTTCAGATATATAACCTTCTTAAGTTCGCACACTAGGTTCGTGGACTTAAGCAACCTGACAGAGTTTACAAACTCCAGCAGAAAATATCGGCAAAGACTTTTCACCGGTTCGCGGACTGGGTTCGTGGACAGGTACTCACGCAACTTGTTTGTCAACTCCAACAGAATTTCTCGAGATGAGAAGTTCGGCAGTTTGCGAACTGGGTTCGCGGACTTGGCAACAAGCCATTCTTCCGGTTTCTCTTGATCAACAAAGTTCGCAAACTTTGGTTCAAGGGATAGGACTTATGCACATATGTGTTTCCACAATAATACTTATTTCCATCATTGGTTATGTAATCTAAACTCCCATTCCAACCATTGAAACATTCTTAGAGGACGTTATATAGTTGTTACACCATTTCTCGTCAAAGAAATTTGCAAAGTGATTGAAACATATCATGACTTTCGTCACTAGGTAAAGATAAACATGGTCGAAGCGAAACGCTTACTAACACATATTTCGAGATAAAGATAGGTGAGGTATACACGGCTCGAAATACCAAATGTGTACAATCTAAGTCTATATATAGCATACGACTTTTTGTCTCAAGAAGTAGGAGATAGAGTAGATAGACTTTTGAGTGACAAATAAGTTCAAATATTCACATACCTTTTTGTCGAGAAGTTCCACCGGTTCCTTGAGTAGTTCTTCTTCTTGTATGATGAATCGCCATGAAGTCCTTGAGCTCAACTACACTTTCTATCCTAGTCTGAGACTTAGATATAGTAGACTAGAAATCAAGACTTATAGTTTTGATCACTAACATTGACAAACATGCTTGAGATAGAAACGCATGCGAGTTCGACCGAGCAATGCTCTAACAGTCAATGTTAGTGATCAAAACTATAAGTCTTGATTTCTAGTCTATTATATCTAAGTCTCGGAGTAGGATAGAAAGTGTAGTTGAGCTCAAGGACTTCATGACGCGATTCATCAGATAAGTAGAAGAACTACTCAAGGAAACGGTGGAACTTCTCGACAAAAAGGTATGTGAAGACTTGAACTTATCTGTCACTCAAAATTATATCTACTCTATCTACTACTCTTTGAGACAAGAAGTCGTATGCTATATATATAGACTTGGATTATACACATTTGGTATTTCGAGCCGAGCATACCTCGCCTATCTGTATCTCTAAATATGTGTTGGTAAGCTTTTCGCTTTAACCGAGTTTATCTTTACCATGTGACGAAAGTCATAATATGTTTCAATCATCTTGAAAATTTCTTTGACGAGAAATGGTGTAACAACTATATAACGTCCTCTAAGAATGTTTCAATGATTGAAATGAGAGTTTAGATTACATAACCAATGTTGGACATATGCATTGTTGTGGAAACACATTTATGTATAAGTCCTATTCCTTGAACCAAAGTTTGCGAACTTTGTTGATGAAGAGAACCAGAAGAATGGCGTGAGCCAAGTACGCGAACTATCGAAGTTCTTAAACCCGAGAATTTCTATTGGAGTTGACAAACTACTTGCGTGAATCTAAGTCCGCGAACTCAGTCCACGAACCCAGTCCGTGAAGCGACGAAGTTCTCAAACCCGAGAATTTCTGCTGGAGTTTGTAAACTATGCCCGGTTACTTAAGTCCGCGAACCTAGTCTGCGAACTTGAGAAAGTTATATATCTGAAGATGATTTCTGAACTTAAACTTAAAAAGACTAAGGAATGCAGTTTGCAAACCGTGTCTATAAAAGTTCATGAACCGATTCAAGTGAATCAAATCATCTTTGCTTCAATTGTGTCTTTTGTAGTACATGAGATTTACTTTTAATTGAACAACTCTCTAACTAGTTCATTTGAAGTCATTTGAACTAGTTATGGTGAAGAAGAACATGGTTGATATGAAATGCTCATATGGCTAACTATTTGGTTAAATGTTGTTGAACCAACAAGTGCACACGTTTGGGTATGGTTAACAAACCTAGAAGAGTGCATTGTCAAGTGTGTATACCAAGCTAAGTTTTCGATCTAACGGTTGAGAAATATTAGCTTGAATCTAAATCAGGTTTTCATCTAACGGTGAATATTGAATGCTTTGTTACTAAGCTAACATTGATTGCAAACCCTGATTTGAAAGACTATACAAAGGAGACATCTAGTATTGTGCAAAACTAATCCCCACACCTTACGTGTGATACTAGTTTGCGTGCTAGAGTCGATTCTCCTTTAACCTTTGGTTTTCTTCTTCTAAAACCAAGTTAACGACTTAAAGACTTCAATGGGATTGTGAAGCCAGACCGATACTACTTTTATCGTAGTTGTGTGCTCTGATCTTGCATCTTCTATCGTAAGAGTACAATCAGATTTATTGGCTTGAGATTGATATCTCCGATAGGCAAGATATAAAAAGTAATCACAAACATCTTCGTATCATTGTTTGTGATTCTGCAACATCTTGTTTCTCTACCATACGATTAAGATTGTTGTGAGGTGATTGATAACTCTAGGCTGTTCTTTGGGAATATAAGACCGTATTATCAATTTGTTCCTGTTCACCTTGATTATTATCAAAAGATGGAGCAAACCTTTAGGGTTTATCTGTGGGAGATAGATTGATCCTTTGATAGACTTGTCTGTGGGAGACAGATTTGTTTATTGTCAAAGCCTGCGATTTTGGGTCGTAGAAACTCTTAGTTGTGGGTGATCATCTAAGGGAATCAAGTGCGCAGTATCCTGCTAGGATCAGAGGCGTAGGAGCGTAACTGTACCTTGGATCAGTGGGAGATTGATTGGGGTTCAACTACAGTCCAGTCTGAAGTTAGCTTGGAGTAGGATAGTGTCTGTAGCGGCTTAATACAATGTGTGTTCAATCTGGACTAGGTCCCGGGGTTTTTCTGCATTGCGGTTTCCTCGTTAACAAAATTTCTTGTGTCTGTGTTATTTCAATTTCCGCATTATATTGTTTTATCTTTATAATTGAAATAATACAGGTTGTGCGTTAGATCATCAATTAGAGTAATCCAACCTTTGGTTGTTGATTATCATTGATTGATCCTTGGATATTGGTCTTTGGTACCATCCAAGTTATTCTTTATATTTGATTAGAACTCGCAGTTCTTGCTTTAGTAAATCAAATCAAGAAGAGAAATATAAACTCGTTGACATACTTTTAATTGACTGAGTCTTGTTGATTCTCTTAAAAGTATATTCAAGTTTGTCCATACAGATTGCTATGCGAAATATTGGTTGGTGTTGTTAGACCCCCGCTTTTTCAAGTGTTACTAATACCTCTTAGATATCCTAATGCCAGATAATTGCAACCTATAGGTATTTCTGGAGGTTTAGTTCTTTTATGGAAAAATGGCTTTGTTTCTGACATTGTTAGCTGTGAAAATAATATGATTCATGCAGTTATCCAGAGTGACCCAAGTCAACAATAATGGTTAGTCTCTTTCATGTATGGATTCTGTAATTATACTAAGAAGAAAGAACAATGGGAATTCATTAAAGATATTGGGATCAATATTTCATAGCTTTGGGTTCTTCTTGGAGACTTGAACTTTCATTTGTTAGATAATGGTGTTTCTTCTTCTAATTCTTCATCTGGTGATGGCTTAATTCACTTTATTATTCAATAAGTTGGTCTAGAGGACATGGGATACATTGGAAGAGAACATACTTGGTCAAGTAAAAATAAAGGCACAGGTAAAAAAAGATCAAGAATTGATATGCCTCTAGTTAATGCAGAATGGAATTCTCAGTTTTAAGATTCTAAATTACTTCACTTAAGCCAGAATGGAAGTGATCATTGTCCCATCATGCTAGTAACTGATTATTCTCAGCCTAAATTATGGAAGCCTTTCAAGTTCTTCTTCATTTGGTTACAAGATAGAACATGTAAAGATGAAATAACAAAAGCTTGGGATAAGTCAGTTCAAGGTTCACCTGCACACAAATTCATTAACAGACTTCAGTATACCAGAATTGCTCTTTCTAAATGGAACAGAGAATATTTTGGAGATATTAACAAGAATGTTGATAATTTTCAAAAATAGTTGGATGATATTCAAGCTCTACCTTTCTCAAGAGAGAACAGTTTAAAAGCTGAGATGATCTCCAAAGAGTTGGATAAATGGCACCAGATTCAAAATGATTTCAATAAACAAAAATCAAGAGATAACTTTATCAAAGATATGGAATACAACACCAAGTATTTCCATACTCCAACAAAGAGGAAAAGAGCTAGAAACAATATTGACTCTTTAAAAGACTCTAAGGGTAATTGGGTCCATTCTAAAGAAGACATATCCTTGCTTCTTACCAATCATTTGAAGAACATTAGTACTTCTTGCACTCCAGTCATTGAAGAACATCATTATTCTCATATTCCATCTTTAATCACTGAAGAGGAGAATGCTCTACTTCTCACAATTCCAACTGATGAAGAGATTTTCAAAACTCTTAAAAGCATTGAAAATTGGTATGCACCTGGACCTGAAGGCTTTCAAGCAAGTTTTTATAAATCATAATGGAACACTGTGGGAGATGATGTCTGTGAAGTGGTTAAAAAATTATTCTCTTCAAAGCAGATGCCTAAACAACTAAATAAGACACACATCTCTCTAATTCCTAAAAAGAGTAAACCATGCACTCCTTCTGAATTTAGACCAATAGGTTTATGTGACACTTCTTACAAGATTATCTCTAAAATCTTAGTAAGCAAGGATGAAACCTTTCATGAATAGAATCATTTCTACATATCAGGCTGCATATGTGTCTGGAAGGTTAATAAATGACAATATTATTATTGCTCATGAACTTATACATTCTATGAAAAGAAAAAAAGGTGAAGGAGGATGGTTAGCTTTGAAGTTAGACATGTCAAAGGCTTTTGACAGTTTAGATTGGCCCTTCTTAATGAAAATTCTCACAAGTTTTGGTTTCTCTGAAGATTGGTGTCAACTAATACATCAGTGCATAAGCACTACTTCTATATTTGTGCTGCTAAATGGGTCTCCATGTGATGATTTCCAGCCAACAAGAGGCATAAGACAAGGAGATCCATTATCTCCTTATCTTTTCATACTAGCTATGGAGTGGTTTTCTAAAACTATGGTTGCTGCTCATCATTCTAAAAGCATCAAAGGAATTTCAGCTGCTAGAGGTACACCACCAATTAATCATCTACTCTTTGCAGATGATTGTCTCATTTTTACTCATGCTAATTTAACCAGTGTGAATAATCTCCTCCAAGTTCTGCAGGATTTTAGTTCTAAATCTGGTCAAGTCATTAATTTTGACAAATTAGCTATCTATTTTAGTAATAATTTGGATCCCAGCATTTATAACACTTTAAGTCAAATCTTAGGTGTTAAACCTATGGATAAAAATGAGAAATATCTGGGTTCTCCTCTCATCATTGGCAACTCCAAGGTCAAGGATTTTGAATATATTCAGTTAGCTTTTGAAAAAAGGTTAGGAAATTGGAAAGGTACAACAATGCATCAAGCTGGAAGAACAACCATGGTAAAAGTTGTGCTTAATTCTATTCCTACTTACCAAATGAGCTCTTTTAAAATTCCTAAAAAGGTTTTGAAGAAGTTAGGTTCCATAAAAAGAAGGTTTTGGTGGGGATACAAGTCTAACATAGGCACTAATCTAAATGCTTGGAAAAATATGTGCATATCCAAAGATCTTGGTGGACTAGCATTCAGAGAGTTGGAAATGTTAAATCATGCTTTACTTACTAAGTTATCATGGAGGATCTATCATCAAGAAGATAAGTTACTAGGTAAATTACTCAAGGCTAAATATTTTAAAAATGAAGATTTCCTGCACATTGGTTCTGAAAAGAACAATACTTCTTGGGTGTGGAAAGGGATTGAGCAGGGTTTGTTTATTATTCAACAACATTACAGCTTTGAAGTTAATAATGGAAAAACAACAAGAATCTGGATGGATATATGGATTATAGGAATGTCTGACAAAGTGGAGCCAATTGATCCTTCACATCTCCAATATGTTTTTGTTAGTGAACTTATCATAACTGAAACTAATAGTTGGAATTTGTCTCTTCTTAACACTCTTTTTGTTCCTGAAGTGGTGAATAAGATCAAAGCAATGCAAATTTCTACTTCAGAAGAAGATGTTCTTAGATGGAAACCTTCAAGAGATGGGAATTTTACAGTTAAAAGTACTTATAACAAGCTCACTGAAAATAGAGTTCAAAATCAGCTGGCAGTTAGTAATGTTCATAAGGAAGTGTGGAAAGCTTTATGGAAGATGATGTTGCCTCACAGAGTCAAACTTTTCATCTGAAAATGTCTTAAGGATGATGTTCCAAGAAGACAAAGACTATCTCAGTACAACTACATCATTGAAAACTGTTGCAATATCTGCAATCATCAGAATGCGTCTTTATTTCATCTTCTGATTTCTTGTCCTCATGCTAAAGCAGTTTGGAATTCTCTTAACATCAATATTGCTCAAGTCATAGAAAACTGTAAGAATGTCAGAGATTGGATCATTTCTTGGTTCTCACAAGTCAATAATTCAAGTATTGAAGACCTGGAGAGATGGAGGAAAACACTCATGGTAGCATGCTGGATTATCTGGAAAGAAAGATGTGACAGTGTCTTTCAAAATAAATCTCTAAATCCTGCTAATACTGCATCTAGAATTAATTATCAGTTAGCTAGTTTCAGTAGCATGAGTTGCACTCAGGTTATAAATAGGAATGTTGGATTAGATGTTACTTCATCTTTGGTTCATCTACATTCTAATAATACAACATGCACAATATATGTTGATGCTTCTTTTGATCATTGTACTAACAATTGTGGCACTGATATGGTGCTCTTCTCTGGTGCAGGTTGATTAGATTTTTCAATTGTTGTTGTAGTAATAAGATTCGAACTCTAAGACTCGTGAAGATTAAATTTAAAGATTTAATGAAAATAATAAAGTGCGGGTTACTGGGACTAGAATTTCACCGAATTCATATCATAAGGCTCAATTATTCATTCTCAACAATTATCGCTCAATAAAAATAACATCGACTCTTATTTTTCCAAAGTAGATTCTCAAAATATTAGTTATCAATCGTAAGCATGGGACATCAAATATTTAAGCAAGCAGGACCCATCAAATAAAATGATAACTAATTAATCAAAATCATAATTCTATTTTAATTTGTGCAAAAGTCATATAGAGAATAAAATCCATGTATGAAATTCAGATTCATCCGTCGACCCAGTGTAAGGGTTTAACTCCTCATATTGTAGACACACTCAAAATTTATTTTTATTGCTCAAAAGTGCTTACAAGAGGTGAAGAGATAAGAAAACTGATTTTCGCATTACAAAACTGTTACAATGAATATTACAGAAAACTATTGTTCTTATCTGTCGCAGAAAAATGTCGGTCTTGGTAGAAACAGTGACAGTTTTAAACGACAGACTACAAGCATAGTATGTTCTTCTTCTTCTTTTCTGCAGCAGCAGAAAAATCTGCTCTGCAACCCTCTGTTCTTCTCCCCAGTCACTCGATACTCCTCTATGATTCTCCAGAAAGTTATTTATATCCAACAGACCAATAATAACTCTAAGTTAATGCATATAATCCTCCATTGATCAATAATATTCTCGACTGCCATTTTCAGGAAATAATTCCTCATTCTCTTCTGTTTCACGCGTCAACACAGAAGCATGCACACTACAAACACGCTTCTTCCTTATCTCATTTTATGTTAAACTCTCGCAGACATACGCCAATCCTCTGATCACACATGAAATCCTGTGAAAATCTTTCTGTAATATCACCCTTCAATTAAAGCAACAAATGCGATATTATTTCATTCCTGTTTGAGTGAAATATATCCATTTACGCGTCAAATACTTCCCCTGTCAAGGCAGAATAAAACCCCACGAAAAATCTTCTACAAATCAGCACGTAACTTACAAAATAGAATCTCCAAAATATCTTCACCTCTGTCTTCTTCAAACCGAAAATATATCCTCCCTTTTACGAATCAAATGAAATTACCAGTCCTGTTTGACTTTGACAACTAATTTCTAACCAAAAGAAACGAGAGAATCTCACCAAAATCTAACCGAATTCAATCCAGAGTACATCGTAGATAAATAAATATTTCTCGCCAAATTTTGTCCTTTCTGTTTTCATCAATCGGTAATTATCCAGCCCAAGTTAACTGAATCAGAGCACATTACCATCTCTGTTTAGGCTATAGGAACGAACCCATTTGATTTCAAGCATTTAATCTCAATCAAACACCTCCAAAATTAAAACCCTAATTCTGCTGCCATTTTCCAGCCATTTTCTGATTTTGAATTTGGGAAGAAGATGTCCTCCCCCTAATCCTGTACGGATGTCCCTTTAGCACTTGCCTTATAGGGTGTAAATAGTAAGGAAGGTGTACCTTAT
The DNA here is from genome assembly GCF_003573695.1 of Papaver somniferum. NCBI lineage: Eukaryota > Viridiplantae > Streptophyta > Magnoliopsida > Ranunculales > Papaveraceae > Papaver > Papaver somniferum. Next base: position 98,422,538 of record NC_039368.1, read on the forward strand.
CCAACATTGAGAATCCGAATAACACGTGTCCCCCGGGTGCAAATAACACTTTTTTCGAGCCAATTCTCCATAAGAGTTTATTCTTCAAAAACCAACTAAAACAAATTTATTAGAGAAATAATGAGTTCTAGCTAATGTATTGATGGGTTAAAATGCGTCGCACTTTGGTGCTTATCACAGGTCAAACCAAAGGATTCAAAGGCTCCTATGCAGATAGAGTGACAGATGCTGAAGCTGGAGAGTGTGTGGCTATATTGGAAGCACTTAGCTGGATCAAAGCTTCAGGGATAAACAATATTAATGTGATAGCAGATGCAAAAAATGTAGTTAACTCAGTTCTGTTGAATAATTATTTTGTTAGGTGGGAAAATAGGAAGCTGGTCAGAGATATCAAGCTTCTTATGAACTCTTTTATTAGTTGTCAGATTACTCATGTTAAGAGAGACAACAATAATCTGGCAGATGCTATTGCTAAAAAAGTGAGAAGAGAGAAAGATTCTACTGATGTCTCTCACAATGTTTTAAGTTGTTTGTAAACATTCTTAGGCGGGCATATTGAGCCTGCCAATATCTAATAAAATGTTTCTTGTTATCAACAAAAATACTAAATTTAACATGGGTTTAAGAGGACCGAGTTTACTCAGTGGGGAGTAAGCCGATAACTACCCTTCCAGGGGGCAGGACGGACCTATGCCTAGCATCAAAAAAATAAGAAAAACCACGTAGGATAATGTACATCTGAGGGCGTCCGTGAATTCTCTCAGCTGTATAAACCATAGTGCTTGCGCTTAGTTATCGGTCACTAGACTGGTTTTATCGTCATTCGTATTTTCCAGACGTTATAACGGAAAATATCTGAATGAAAATTGTTCAGTAATAAAACAAAAATTGTTCAGTAATAAAACAAAGGGATATTTTGACTTTGCGTCACAACAAAGTGATCAGAGTTGCGATTGGGTCACGCAAGAATTTTAATTAGAGTTTTGGTCACAGGACTGTTGTTGACCGTCTTGACCGTTACATAAATAATTTTATTTACATTTTGCTAACGGTGTTATATAAACACATCATGTGAACTTCACGTGCAAAAAAAACTAAGCTAATTTACACCTGCTCCAGCGCCACCGCTTCTCCACCAACTGAAGATGAAATAGATTAAAAGGACCCAACTTCTTATGAACCCTAAATCTGATCTTCTTTTGTTTCCAGTTCCAATCCCATGACCCAATTCTTTGTTCTTCTCATCATACTGGCTAAGCAGTTCATGTACAAAATCAGAGTTCTTTAGCGCTTTCACAAGGAAACCCAAGTGTCTTTACTTGTTTTCAATTACTTGCAATCTCACAACTTCGGACATTAACACACTGCGATCTCGTTTCATCCTATCAATTTCTTATTCTAATCCAAATTGTTTTAACACAAGGACGTAGTCCTTGTTGTTGCATGTTTTGAGATATATTTCTCCTCCTCCTGATGTACTTCAACACAATCACAATCAATAATTACAATCATGAAATTCGTCAAAATCATTGATTTAAATTTCTCCATTAGACATTCAATCAATCAACTCAAAATCATTAAAAAAGAAGAAACAAACTAATATACCGAACCTATGAAGAATCCTAATTTCAGGGATTTTTAAATTGAATCAACAAAATCAACAAAAATTGCAAAAAAATCCAGTGGGATTCAAATCAAACCAATTCACCTCTTTTTCCTTTACTACCATCAGATTCAATTTTACCCCTAAAACTATTCTCAACTTGATACCAAAAATATTCAGTTCACCATCATAATCAAATTAAAAAATTTCATGATTTCATTCAAACCCAACTTCCCTCTTAGCATAATCTACAAACCGTGACTCATGTTTCATTATAAACCTTATTAACAGGTGAAGATCCATCAATAGCAGAATCAGACCAAAATCAAATCCTAACCCAACAAAGAGGATTTTTTTTCCTTTTTCCCCTTTTGAGTTCGAGTAATTGAGAAATTGAGTTTTTAGTAGTGCCATTGTCAGAGATATTGAAGAAGAAGATGAACCAATTTTTATGAACACTAATTCGCAGCGGAAAAAGAACTGTTTTTGAGAGAATCAGAAAGAGAATCGTTGGGAGGAGAAAGAGAACGATAGGGTTTTTAATCAGGGCTGAATTGGGGGCCATGGAAACTAATTGGGGGTCAGGAAACCCACACAAAAAGATATACAGGGCTTCCAAAATGATGGTGAAATGATTATTTTACCCTTCTCTAATAACTTCTTCTCCTCCCATTCTTCTTCTCCTCCGCTCCCTCTCTCCCACTGTTTCCCGTTCCATTAACGATTTCTGAGAAAAAAAAGTCTCACCGATTCATCGTCGTAAGTGAACTAAAAACCCTTAATCTAAGTTGGGTTTGTGTTTTAATTTGATTTGTTGATTGAAAAATTAGGTTTTCGACTGCAAAATTGCAGTTACAGTTCCAGGATCGTCAACCACGGTTTTTTATTGCTTAACGATTTTTGATATGCATGTTGAATTGATAAAAAATCGTTAACTATTAGGGTGTAGTAGATAACGACCCTAAACCTGGTTTTCTGCCCTAGAATAGTGTCGTCTAGGGATTTCTAAATCGTTAACGATTCTTCTCGACGACCTTTTTTAAATACGAACGACTCTGTCTTATGCAGAACCACCTCTCTGTCCCTAGTGACAGAGTCGTCAATATATTTCTAAAGCATTAACGATTCTTTGTTTGACAACCCCTTTATGAAACTAACGACTCTATATGATACAAAATTTGTTCCCTGTTCAAAAAATAGGAAGGATTGTCATGTCAAATGGTTGTAGTCGTTAACTATGTTGAAGGGTCGTCATGCCAAATTTTTGAAGTCGTTAACGATGTTGAAGGGTCGTTTGGTTTTATAAATTTTGCTTGCCGACCCTTGATTTATGAAATGGCTCGCTAGGGTCGTCAGTATATAGGAATGCCTAATTAACGACCCTAAGAGTAACATCTTCAGAGAGTAAAAAGTTTTAGAGTCGTTGGGTTCTAAACATATTAAGTTAATGACTCTATATGACCTAACTAGCTGGAGTCGTCAATTATATCACACTTGGTTGACGATTTTTCATAACCTGCAAAAGTTGCAGGTTTGAGTCGTCAAAGGCTGTGTCAAGTAATTGACGACTCCTTAGAGTCGTTCTTTTATTACCCTCTCGACTTAACGACCCTTACTCTGAGTAGTTGCATAGTGTACATGAATCGACCACTTGGGGCATCATTCATACAATTTGAAGAGTATATGAAGTTTACCTGATTGTTTTGAGCTTCGGGTTCTTCATTCTGAGGATTGGTTCCTTTATTTTGAGCAATATGATTCCTCTACTCGAATCCCCCCAAAACTCAACTTCTTCATCTCCACAACACAAAAACACAATTTTTCTTTTATCAAAATTTTATCCCTAAATCTGATTTTAATCTAATTAAACTAATTAACAATTAATTAACTTAATTACCACTAATGATTTGGGGTAGTTTAGCCATTTAAAAAAGTTAGGGATAAGGGATAACTCCCAATTACAATTTCATGACCTTTTTTGTCCTGTAGCTAGGGGTCCCCAATTATTTTTCCAGGGCCCCCAATTCAGCCTTGTTTTTAATCTCGGCTGTTTTTTTTATTTGGCAAACAGAAGTTATATGGTTTGGTTGTAAATAAATCAAAGTCTAATATTTATTTGGTTATTTCCTTGTTTAACTAACTTTGGTAACGGTTAACACGGTCAACAGTATCCTGTGACCCAAACTCTAATTAAAATTCTTGCATGTCCCAATCGCAACTCTGATCACTTTGTTATAACCCAAAATCAAAATATCCCTAAAACAAATTTTGAGGTTTGTTGTCTTTACAGTTTACACCTATGCTCCTATGCAAAAGCTAGAACCTAATTATTAATTGTCTTTACCAAACAAAAAGGTGCCGAAACCCCAAATCATAAAACTCATCGCCGGAGGGTTTATTCACTTCCTTTCGGCAATTCAGTGAATTTGGTTCTTGTTTAAGCGTGTTTTTGTCCTGTATTTGGTACACAAAGGAGTAGGAGTGGTAGGGTGTAGAAATGGCAGGAAAAATTTCTGCAGCATCAGCTAGGGCTCATACAAGAAAATCCAAACAGAACAGTGGTTTCAAAATTCCATTTGGTGAGTTCTTGATTCCATTCAAAGTTTAATGAATCTCTTTGAATGTATGTTCAATCAAATCCTCTAGCAACCATGTTTACTATTGATTACATTTGTACCTGATTCTTAATTTTCAACTATAATTGATTGATTTTTAATGGGCAATTAATACTCTCTTCAGGTATGTTTAGGACAATATCGCTAGTTTTCCTAATGGGGTTTGTTGCATATGCTTATCAAGCAATTCAACCTCCACCACCAAAGATTTGTGGCACTTCAGATGGACCACCAGTTACAGCACCTAGAGTTAAACTCAGTGATGGAAGACATTTAGCCTACAAAGAACATGGGGTTCCCAAAGATGAAGCCAAATATAAGATTGTTTACATCCATGGGTTTGATTCGTACAGGCTTACGAACATACCTCTGTCTCAAGTACCTTTTGAATTTCATTTATGCCTTTATAGATTTGTTTAGTTGAATTTATAGTCGTACGGTGATTACAGGAACTTGCGAAGGAGCTACAGATATATATATATATATATATGGTGACATTTGACAGACCTGGGTATGGAGAGAGAGTGATCCAAATCCAAAACGAACTGAGAAGGGTATTGCATTAGATGTAGAAGAGCTCGCTGATCAGTTGGGTCTAGGGAACAAATTCCATGTACTTGGATATTCTATGGGAGGTCAGGGTACTTGGGGCTGCCTCAAGTACATCCCTCATCGGTATAGTTTCAACTCGAATATTATTTTTATTAAGCCTGGTTTGCAGACTGCCGAATGGTGTAGTTGAACTGAGTAGTAAAAAGTGTATAGTCTGTGAACAGAAAAGCACATTATAATAACTCACAATTGATAAAAGTAAGTAACATTGATGTTAGTCAGATTCATGGAATGACCAATTGAAAGTCTGCTTTCTGCAAACTGAAGCAAGTAGTAAGGAAAAGGTGTGATTGGAATTGTTCTGCTGTCACAACATCTGTATGTTATCCGACAGTGGTGCCGGTCTAGTTTGAATCTCTCTCAAGTGAGAACCCTGGAATACTTGCAGGTTAGCAGGAGCAACACTAGTCGCTCCAGCTATCAATTACTGGTGGCCTGGGTTTCCTGGCAATTTATCAAAGGAAGCATACAAAATGCAACTTCTGCAAGACCAATGGACTCTTCGAGTGGCTCACTATGCCCCATTCCTCACCTATTGGTGGAACACTCTGAAATGGTTTCCTGCTTCAAGTGTTGCATCCAGGGACCATGCTATTCTCTGTTCTCAAGACAAAGAGCTCCTTCCTATGATTCCTTCGGTAGATAGGGTTAATAGTACTGAGAATCTCATAGAGTTCTCACGTGTGTCTGAGTGTGTGAGAAATGATCCTTATTGGCTGAGTGTGAGCTGTCCACAGCCTGTCCTGTTCTAACATCTCTTGTCTTAGTTAGGACATGTATAAATGTATGTCTGTGTAGTTTTCAGTCTGTAAGAAAGAAATCAGATTCTTGTTTTTCAATCAATACAATGTGTACTACTATGGTATCAGATAAAGCTTCCGCAATAGCCATTAATGGTGTTCAACCTATCAACCAATTTTCAGATCTATTTTCTTCAATACAATCACAACTTTAATCAATCATCTTACTTCAATTCAATTTTTCAATCTATTTTCATTACTTTCTTGTTTGTTCTTTCAATGGCAGCATATGAATCAAGAATCTCTCAAGTTCCTCTCAATCAAATTTCACAAATACTCAGTTACAAACTCAAGGATGACAATTTTCTCACCTGGAAATCACTTCTTCTACCACTTCTGCGACGTTACAGAGTCAATGGTTTTCTTGATGGATTTTTACCATGTCCACCTTATCTGCTTAATAATGGCGTCAATCCTGGTTCTACAGCTTGGCATGACGATGATACTACTCTTGTACTCTGGATTCAGATGTCTATCTCTGAATCTGTAATTCCATATGTTGTTGGAGCTGATTCTTCAAAAGATTTATGGGATAATATTGATTCTAGGTATGCAAGAAGCTCCTCTACACATTCAATTCAACTTCGTCTCAAACTTCAATCCACAAAACTTGGGTCAGGTACAGTTTCTAATTTCCTAAGTGAAATCAAGAAAATAACAGATGAATTGTTTGCTGCTGGTTCACAAATTCATAATGATGAATTGGTAGTTACTATACTCAATGGGTTAGGCCAAGATTATAGTTCTTTCTGTACATCTATTCGTATTCACAATCCACCAATCTCTTCAAAGGAACTTCATAATCTGCTTCTTACTGAAGAAATAATTGTTACAAATAAGCAAAAGAACTTACTTACTGAGGCCAATTCAAAGGCTTTTGCTGCTACAAGACCTTTTGTTCAAAATTATAGAAGTAATGGCAGAGGTTATCATAACTCTTCAAGACCTACAGTTCCATATTCTGGATACATTAGACCACCCCCATCTTTTTATCCAAGAGGTTATTCTCAATTTCAGATGCATTCTGCTTCTACATCAACATCATCACCTCATTTCAATCCAAGACCTCACTATAGTTCAGCTCCTTCTTCTTCTGCTCCACCACCAATAACTGACAAGATTTGTCAGATCTGCAACAAAACTGGTCATCTTGCTTTGGAATGCAGACACAGATTAAATTTTGCCTATCAGAACAACTATACTCCTCACAATCTCAGTGCCATGCTTGCTACAACCAATATCATGGGTGAAAATCCTTGGTATGATGACTCTGGAGCAAACAGTCATATCACTAATGATGAATCTGAATTGCCTGAAGCAACATTTTTTGAAGGGGCAGATGAGATTCAAGCAACTAATGGAGAAGGTATGCCAATTACTCATATTGGTCATGTGTCTAAAACAGCTTCTTCTCATTCTTTTAATCTAAACAATGTACTTCTTGTTCCAAAATCATCTCAAAACTTATTATCAGTGCATAAATTCACTAGTGATAACAACTGTTCTATTACCTTTGATTCAATTGGTTTTGTTGTTAAGGATTACTCAACTGGGAAGATCATTTTACAAGGACCACATAAAGGAGGATTATATCCAGTGAATTTTTCCAAGTCTACTAAGAATAAAGCTTTCTTTAGCAACAAGAATTTAGCTTCAGTTTGGCATCAAAGGTTGGCTCATCCATCATTTCAAGTACTTCAAAAAGTGTGCAGAGATATGCAACTGTCTAGTTTAGTCAAAACACCACTATTTTGTAATGACTGTCATCTAGGGAAAAGTCATAAATTGCCTTTTACTCTATCTTCACATAGGGCTCAATCTCCACTAGAACTAGTGCATATGGACTTATGGGGTCCTAGTCCTGTAATCTCTTCAAGTGGTTTCAGATATTATGTTAATCTCATAGATGACTATTCAAGATTCTGTTGGATATTTCCTTTGTCTGAAAAGTCTGAATTCAAAGATATTTTTCTACATTTCAAATCTATGACTGAAAAGTTACTGCATACTTCAATTGTTAAAATCAGAACTGATGGAGGAGGGGAATTCATAAATAATGCACTACAAGAATTTCTTAGTATACATGGAATTATTCATGAGGTTTCTTGCCCTCACACTCAAGAACAAAATGGACTGGCTGAATCCAAACATAGACATCTTGTAGACACAGGGAGAACTTTCTTAATTCAATCAGGTCTGTCAGAAAATTTTTGGGTTGATTCTTTTCATACAGCCAATTATGTTATTAATAGACTGCCTGTCAGAAGTTTGGATTACTTATCTCCTTTTGAAAAGTTGTTTGGACAGAAACCAGATTATTCCTTCTTCAGATCCTTTGGTTCATCATGCTTTCCATGGATAAGGCCTTACACTACACATAAACTCCAACCAAGAAGTGTACACTGTGTTTTTATTGGTTATAGTTCTATGCACAAAGGATACAGATGTTTAGATATCAAAACAGGGAAAGTATATGTCTCTAGACATGTAGTATTTAATGAGACTTTCTTCCCATTGAGATCTTAAGATACAATACTTCCTGACATTATAAATTCATCAGCACCAACTGATACTGCTTCTACAACTCCATCTTCCAAGATATCTGCACCAACACCTGCAACATCAACCTCATCAGCTGCATCTATTGATAGTTTTCTACTAATTCTTCAAGCATTGTCAAGCCATCTGATGCATCCACTACAACTATTTCTGAACATACTTCAGCTCCTGGTATTTCTTCACTGGCTAATCCTCACTCCATGGTAACAAGGGGTAAAAGAGGTATTTTTAAACCCAAAGTTTTTAATACAAAGTATGTTCTATCAGCAAACTTTACCTCAGATATTCCACCACCAACACCTACCTGTTATTCTAAGGCAATAATAATACCTCAATGGAAACAATATATGGAAGAAGAACATACATCCCTTAAGGATGCAGGCACATATACACTTGTTGCACCAGATCCATCCTATAATGTTGTAGGCTGTAAGTGGGTATTTAGAATCAAATATAAGGCTGATGGTTCTTTAGATAAATGTAAATCTAGACTGGTGGCCAAAGGGTTTCATCAACAAGAAGGAATTGACTACACAGAAACTTTTAGTCCTGTAGCCAAACCAACAACTATTAGACTAATCATTTCATTGGCAGTTCACTTCAACTGGGTAATGAAACAATTAGATGTTAGTAATGCCTTCTTACATGGGGATTTAGCTGAAGATGTTTATATGCAACAACCTCCAGGCTTTGTTGATCCAACCAAGCCTCATTATGTATGTAAACTACATAAATCCATATATGGTCTGAAGCAAGCTCCCAGAGCTTGGTATGATAAATTGTTACAAATTATTCTCACTCATGACTTCAAACCCTCCTTAGCAGATGCTTCCTTATTTGTTCAAAAGTTTGGATCAAGGATTACAGTTCTTCTGGTCTATGTAGATGACATTATTATCACTGGGAATTCAACTGAGTATATTTCTCAGTTTATCAATCACCTTAAGACATACTTTCCTATCAAATACTTGGGCTCTCTTCATTATTTTCTTGGTCTTCAGGTGAAAAGAAATTCAGACAACCTTTTTCTTAGTCAAACTAAGTATGCCTTGGGCTTATTGGAGAAATTCAATATGACTGGTGCTAAACCCTGCAGTACACCAGTCTCACTCTCTACTTCACTCACTGCTTCAGCTGGTACTCCATTAGCAGATCCAAGTGAATACAGATCATTAGTGGGTGCTCTACAATATCTTACTTGGACAAGGCCTGAAATTAGTTTTGCTGTGAATCAGGTATGTCTTTATATGCAAGCTCCTACTGATCAACACTTTATTGCAGCCAAGAGAATTCTAAGATACATCAAAGGCACCATAGATTATGGTATACTATTTTCCAAAGGTCTTCTTACATTACATGGCTTTAGTGATGCTGACTGGGCAGGATCAATTGATACAAGAAGATCTACAGGAGGTTTTTGTATATTTTTTGGTCCTAATCCAATTACTTGGTCTAGCAAAAGACAAGGTAGTGTCTCAAGAAGTTCCACTGAATCAGAATACAGGTCTCTAGCCAATACCACAGCTGAAATTGTTTGGGTTTGTCAGCTACTCAAAGATCTTCATCTCTTGCTTCCTGCTCCACCATTGATATCTTGTGACAATCAAAGTGCAGTTTCTCTGTCATCTAATCCAGTATTTCATAGTAAAATGAAACATCTGGCCATTGATTATCATTTTGTCAGAGAACTTGTTCAGAACAAAAACATTCAGGTCACGTACATTTCAACTTGGAATCAAATTGCAGACATTCTTACCAAGGGACTGGCAGGACCAAGATTTTCTACACTCAGAGACAAGCTGAAGGTAATTTCTAGTAACAACCTCCAGCTTGAGGGGGGCTAATAGTACTGAGAATCTCATAGAGTTCTCACGTGTGTCTGAGTGTGTGAGAAATGATCCTTATTGGCTGAGTGTGAGCTGTCCACAGCCTGTCCTGCTCTAACATCTCTTGTCTTAGTTAGGACATGTATAAATGTATGTCCGTGTAGTTTTCAGTCTGTAAGAAAGAAATCATATTCTTGTTTTTCAATCAATACAATGTGTACTACTAAGGGTATGTACCAATTCTTACCTTTTAATTTGCTTGAGTTCCTAAGCCCTGACTACGAGTCGAAACAATGACAAATCTTGCACTTAGAATCTGTATTATTTTCATATTCTCTTGGAATTTCTTTTTATTGTGTGGCATTGGTATGAACTATGAAGGCCGATAGTGACCCTACTTGTTCTTGCATTCTCAGACACCGGTAAGGCAGCAAGGTGAATTCGAGTCACTTCATCGCGACTTGACTGTTGGTTTCGGAAGATGGGAGTTTGATCCTATGGATCTTGAAAATCCATTTACTGACAGTGAAGGTACAGTCCACCTGTGGCATGGAAATGAAGATTTATTTGTACCTGTTAGTCTGCAACGATATATTGTAGGAAAGCTCCCATGGGTTCACTATCATGAATTAACAGGCGGAGGACACTTGTTCCCTTATGCTGCCGGTATGAATGATGCCATCATAAAGTCACTTGTACTTGGAGAAAAGAAATAGAGCCAAGGCACTTGTATTAGGAGAGAAGACACGGATTAAGCGAATTCTTCTTGTTATTCAAGGGTACATTTTGGTGGTATTGTTTCCAAGTTGTAAACTAATCAAGTACATGAGTGTGAGACAAAATGACTGCACGTAACATCATCTCTTTCTTACAATTAGGTTGCATGCTTTTTATAGGACGCCCGATAGGGGATATAGGAAAGGGACAAAAACGGGATCCAAAGGGTCACCCCTTATCTAAACATTTTAAGTAATTTTTAATCTACCTCTCATTAATCAGGATTAGTGATTAATAATAATTAGTAAAATCTTAAGATTATTTGATAAATGATTAGTGCGTATTATTATTTGTGTTTGGTTGAATGGGGTGAGAGTAGAAGGAGGGAAAGCAAATTTGAGAGGGAAATTATTTTGGTGAAAATGGAGGATGATTGTGAAGAGGGAATTGTTGCTAGGAGATTGAAAATTTGATTTTTTTTTCTTTGAATCCACCATTTTTGCAGCTGAAAAAGCTTGGTGCCGGCATGGACGTGGTATGAATACCATGACGGAAGCAGCCATACCAGCATGGTATTCATACCACGTCCATGCCTGCACCAAGCTTATCAAGGGGGTCTGGGGGGGTTCGGGGGGCGTAGCCCCTCCCGGCTGTGTTCGACTTGATAGGTCAGGTCGCGGGGTCTAGAGGGAAGCACCCCCTAGCAGAGTGCGAGACAACATCTCGTAGAAACTTTTTCTGGTTTTGAAATTCAAAACCTATTCCGTTTTTGAATTTTTTCTGGTTTTCATCACTTCCGGCACAATTAGTTAATTCTCGAGCATGCCGGCACATTTTTCCGGCATAGTATGTTGCTTAAATTCCTATGCCGGCACACGATGTAAAATATCCAAAGAATTGAAATTTTTTTCACTTGACTACCGGCATTTATAGATTTCTATCGAGCATGCCGGCATTTAGTTACGACAATGAATGTTAGTTGTCGATCATGCCGTCACCGTTTGCCGGCACGGTTTTCATCAATTCCGACATGGTCTTCATCACTTCCGGTGATGTAAAAAAAATTATTTCCAGCATGGGCTTCATCACTACCGGCATGGTCTTCATCACTACCGACATGTCTTCATCACTACCGGCATGGTCTTCATCACTTCCGACATGGTATTCATCAATTTCGGCATGGTCTTCATCACTAACGACATGGTTTTCATCACTTCCCAATATAAAAAAAAAATCGTTTTCAAAGTGAGGAGCCGACAGAGAAGGAGATGAGAATTTGAAAGGGAGTGGGGAAAATTTAGAATTTGAAAGAGAATGATGAATATTTGAGTTTCAAATCCCTAACCCTAAAAGAGATTAATAAGAAGTGAAGATGGAAATGGGGATATGATTTTGTTTTTTATTTTGAGGGAAGGGTATTTTAGTATTTTCATACCCAAATATCCCTTAACAAACACTACTGGTTGGGGGAAGTAATTTATATCCCCCAATTGGTTTTTATATTCCCCAATCGCACGTTCATTTTGTACAGTAGAAACTCCATTAATTAATACTCGATTATTTAATAAACTCTCTTAAATAATATTTTTAGCCAGCCCTGAGTTGGGGACAACGTGCCAAATTCACAATTCACTAAAATTATTAAATAATAAATTATTGATTACCTATGTAGGCACCATATGAAATATAAATTAATAATTCATTATATATTCAATATGCTAATGGTCTGAAAAATGATTCGATTGTCTTCTATTTATTTTTAAAATCAATATTACATTGAATTTCATCTCTAATTTTTCAAATCATCGTAAGAACTTTTTGTGTTGTTTTCTCATAACTCAGCAAGAAATTATTTAATGTGATTACCGCTTTAATAACCTCGTTTCGTGAAGGGGGGTCTATTGTAGAACTTTCATCATCTTCTTTCCCATTTTTATCAGTTCTCATAACGCTCTCAATTATTTCTTCACCAGTCAATAGTTGAGTAACTTCGTTTTTCTCCGGATATTCAGGACATCTGGACATTCAAATTATTTCTTCATCAGTCAACGATTGCGTAACTTCATTTTTTTATCCGGATATTCAGGACATCTTGACATTCATTGAATTGCTATAACCCAGCTTTTCGATCAAATTTTGCAAGTCTTGAGTGATTTCACCGTCTAAATGTCAATCCAAATTGCCTGAACTTGTAATATTTGTTGATCGAATTACAATAAAGCAAAGTGGGAGATTGAAGGGTGCTTGAAAATTTTAATATTCTACGATTTTTAGAAAATAATTATTTTCTAAATACTGATAATAAATTTCTCTATAAGGTAATAAGATATTAACCAATATATAAATTAATAATTATTGATTTATCGGTTAATTAATATCTCGCTTAATTTATAAATTCTGGTGGTCCCAACAACATTAATTTATAGAGTTTTTATTGTACATGTCTAAAGCAACAGAAATGAGGAAAAGTTGAAAGAATTCTTTTGTTTTTTTTGCTGTACATTCTTGGCTTGTGCTCCTATGTAACTGTTTTAAATTCTAATATCGCTGGAAAATTTGGAGACAACGCATAGCTAAAAAAGAAAAACGAGTAATATTAAAGCCATTTCAATCTTAATTTCTACCATAGAGCTATGCAGTACAATATATCTTTGAATGAGGGATGTAGTTTCTGTACAAGAGCATTGTTGTTTCCCTCCAATTTATCGTTGAATGAGGGAGAAAAAAGCAGAAAAAACAAAAAGAAAAAACAGAAAAAAGTCTCACTCAAAGAGATTGGCAATACTTAAATGAGGGTTTTCGAACCACCAGTCAAACTTCTGGTTGGTAAATGCAAAGCTAGCAAGATTATGCGCCATATAGTTCACGTCTTTCTTCACGAAAGAGAATTCCACATCCTTACACTGCTTTTGTAAATCTCTGATCTGAAAAATCATGCTTCTTAATTTCCAAGGAAAGGAAGAAGTTTCATTTTTGATAATTCTGACGATTATTTGAGATTCACTCTCAATGATAAGGTCATCCTGACTTGTCTTCAAACCCAATTCAAGTCACAGTAACACGACCCTAGTCTCAGCTTCCAACGGGCTTGATAGATGATGGCCAATGGTAGTTCCTCCTTTAAAGGAGTGTTGAAAATTACTTTCCGCTGCTGCACAGGCTCCAGTTCCACTAGAAAAATCCGCGTCCACATTGATCTTAACTTTGTCAGGAGGGGATGGTATCCATGTAGGAACATCTTCGCTTCTCTGTACTGGTTTTGTTTAAATCAGAACCACCCTTTTCACCAACAATCCTCCTACATAATGCATGCTTTTCTCTTGTATATCTTCAAAGGCAGTTTGCCATTAAAGACTTATTTATAATCCTCAAAGACCACCATAATTCTCTACACTGGTTCCTTCTCTTTAAAACCTTCCTCCAAATGTTGCTGAGTGAAACAGAACCAATAGTGAACATCCCTAATGATATTCTGGATGTTCGGAGTCTTACCTTGGAAGGTCATATCATTTCTAGCAAGCTAGATATCCCACCACACACAACTTCTCATTCTGAAAGCTTCGTAGTTCTTCCTTCCGCCAACCAGATAGAGATAATGTTTTTATGTCGTTTAGCCCATCTGGATTTCCTTTTACCCTAAATGAGAGGTACTATACTATCTAATCCTATTCCGAGACTTGATTTTGGTAGACTAGAAATCAAGATATAGTTTTGTGCATTTAACGTTGACAACAAGCTTAAGATAGAAAAACTTTCGAGTTCGGCGGAGCAGTGCTCTAGCACCAGTTACTTACCTAGGAATGCTTGTGGGAGCTTTATATAGGAACGTGGTATTTTAGGATGTAGTGATTGGTAGAACACAAAACAAATTAAAGTTGTGGAAAGAATAATTTTTTAACAAAAGCTAGTAGAGTAACATTGATATAAACCATTCTTGAAAGTCTACCAATCTACTATATGTCTATGTTATACTTACCAGCTATAATGGAGAAAAAACTGAACATTATAATACGAAAACGTTTATAGGGTGGTAATAAGAATGAGAAGCGACTAAGTCGAGTATCACGGAAAAGGTTTGTAGGCCTACTAACCCAAAAATGTTTGTAGGCCAAAGAATTATAGTGTTATTTGAGAATTATAAATAAGTCTTTAATGGAAAATTGCCTTTGAAGAAATACAAGAGAAAAGTGTGCATTATGTAGGAGGATTTCTGGTGAAAAGGGTAGTTCTTATACAAACTTCTATATGAGTTTTGCGTAAAGATGTAGGTCAGTGGGACTATGCAGGTTCGCTGGATTTAAATCATATACCTCCAACGGTCATAATTTTCTTTGCAGTCTTTGTATTTGTGAGGAGAATACAATACACACATATTCATAAAAAGATCTATATAGAAGGAGCAATCTCCATTTTCCATATAGCTTCTCATTGCATGGGTTGGATGTCTTTGGCATAAATTTGATCAATCTTAGCTCTGTATAGAGATTTGACATAAAAATTTCCTGTTTTTGTCATCTTCCACTAGATTTGATCATCTTCATCGGGGTGAAGGATAGCATCCATGGTAGCTTTACCTTCAATAGGCGTGAACCAGAGATTTATTTTTGGGATATTTCATTCCTTATTATCCAGAAGAAGATGTTCCACTAACAAAAGGTTGTTAGGGAAGTTGCCATGCTTTTTGTCGGATGTGCGGGTGTCTTCCCATATGCTGATTCTTTTTCCATTTCCAACCCTCCATATGTTGTGGTATTTTATATCATTTATTCCCTTCAGAATGTATTTCAATATCAAAGAGTCTCCAACCTTGGGTTTAGTATCCATGTTAAGAATATTCCTTACTAATAAGTATTTTGCATCCATGAGCTGAGACCAAAGAAAGTTCTTGTCTTTTTCCAGGCGGCAACTAATTTTTGTGATCATAGCACTGTTAAAGTGTTTCATGTTCATGAATCTCAGACCACCCAGATCTTTTGGCTTGTAGACAACATTCCAAGCTTTTAGGTAGTAGCCTTATGGTTTGTCTATGTCCTTGCCCCATAAAAAGTCCCTTTGAATCTTGTTTAATTCCTGACAAGTTTTTTTTTTGGCATCTTGAAACAATTCATATGGTAAATGCTAGAAGTAGAAGTGAAAGTGCTTATAGGAGTAGCTCCGCCTGCTGGAGTTAGAGGGAAATTCTTCCAACTAGCAAGCTTTATCTTGAGCTTTTCAACACAGGATTTGAAGGATAAAATTTATATTGATTCTATGCTGAATAAAGGGGAGATAAGGTAGTTATCATTTAAGTCAAACATTTGAACTCGCATGTTGCTACTGATGTTGAGACCTAAGGTGTCCTCAGTATTATTACTGAAGAAGACCCCAGATTTTTTGGAGTTTATAAGTTTCCAGCGATTGCAATGAATATTTTTAAAATATACACCAAGTTCTAGATTTTAACATTATTAGCTTTGCAGAAGACCATGTAATTGGTAGGCCTCAAAGATATTATATTTAAATGCAAAACATTCCCCGGCAGCGGCGCCAAAAACTTGGCAGGCCTCGAAAGGGTATAGAAATTATGCGCAATGAAAACGGGGGCCTACAGTAATACCGCAAGTGCACGGTCGTCGGTTGTAGCTCGTGCAAGTACGGGTCGATCCACAGAGATCGGGTGTGTTTTGGAAATGTTTCTAACTATTTTGGTTTCTAAATTTGCTATTATTGGGCTTTGAATACCCTTTGGAACTGTTGGGCTTAATGGGTTTTTTTTTTTTTTTTTAACAATGAAATACTTTAGGTCTTGGGCCTGTGAAGTGAACTGAGCCTTGGACTCAGTTGGTTTGGTCTTGGGCTTTTGAGTTTAGGCTTATGGATTAAGCCCACAGGTTGGTTGAATTGGGCTTTGATTTTTAATGAACTGGGCTTCAACTTTTGGTTCAAATCTGGGCTTAGTAACTGTGGACTGGGCCTTAGCTTTTTGGAATGAGCTGAGCTTTGGGCTCAGTTGGATTGGCCTTTGCTTGGCTGCAGGAAGCAGCAGCAACAACAGCAGCAGCAGCACAAGTGCTGCACAGCAGCAGCAGCAGCTTGGCAGGGGCAACACAGAGAGGGCAACAGCAACAGCAGCTGCAGCAGAAGTGGCAGAGAAGGCAATGCAGCAGCTGTACACAGGGACAAGAAAAGAAAGCAGTACTGCAGCACAAGGCAATGCAAGTAGCAGCAAGAACAGCTGCAGCAGTGCAAAGAAAGAAGACTGCAGCACAAAAGAAACAGCAACAGCAACTGCAGCAGAACAAGCCAAAGGAAAACAACACAGTGGCAAAGACCTAAGCCACAGAGCAGTGCAAGCAAAAACTAAACAGCAGGGCAGTGAACTAAAGAAGCAAAAGAGTAGCAGGGCAGTGGAAGCAAAGATGGCAGTGAAGCAAAGATAATGCAATAAAGAAGATGGCTAACAAAATAAACAAAAGGAAACACAAACAGGGCAACACATGGCAAAAGCAAAGAACAAAACAAGATGAACCAAGGCCTAAGGCCAAGGGCAAGGATGTGGAGAAACTGCAATGAAGCAAGGCTAGGCAGAAAACAGGCATTCCTATAGAATGGGAAGAGAACTAGCTTGCTATAAGCACTAGTTTCTCCCAATGCACAATCAACACAGCAACCTAAGCATACACAAGGAATGGCAAGAAAATCAGCTTGCTATAAGCACTGATTTCTTCCATTGCACAATTAGTTCAAAGCTTCACAGATGTATCTAGCCTAGCATTCCTTCAAATGTAACAACACATTAAACACAACAGTGAACATGTAACAAACATCAACAGGAATGAAATCAAGCATTAACAGGACACAAGTAACAGGCATTAACAATTAACATAACATGAACATAAATAACAGGACATTGCACATTAACAGGAAACAAGCATAACATGAATGTGAAACTGAACTGATACAGGCTAACACATTAACAGAACTTGGGCATAAGCATAACAGGAATATGAACATAAGCATAACACATTAACAGGAAAATGAACTGATACAGGCTAACACATTAACAGGAATATGAACATAAGCATAACACATTAACAGAACTTGGAAGTTCTGGATGTAGGCTAATCCCAACATGCTTTCTAACACAACCCATAGTTCCAATTTATAGTCACAGAACCAAATTCCCTAAATTACCTAATTCCCCCAAAATTAGGGTTTGTTATTCCCCAAATTACAAAAATTGAAATTAGGTTTTACCTAATCACTGATAGCACTCAATAGCTTCGACCCAATCTTCCTCTGACTCCCCTCATGCTATCCACGCCTCCAATTGCTTCATCTATCAATCTAATTCACCAAATCCAATCCTAACAGTGAAGAGGATGGTGGAGTTGTTGAAATAGCTTAATAGGTGATAGGGGTGATGATATTAGTGATGGGTTGCGGTTGTTGTGGAGAGTTGGTGGTTTGGTGGCTGTTGCAGGAGTGGTGGTGATGATGGTGGTGCGGCAGGGAAGGAGGTGGTTCTGCAGAGAGGGGGGTGATGGTGGTAGATGGGTTCGATAGAATGGGAGAAGGGGGTTGTTTGGTTAGGTGGTAGGGCTCGGGTGATAGAGTGTTGAGCGAATCCATCTAGTCTTGATGTTCTGTGACTCTGAGCTGCGAGATGCGAAGCTGGTAGGTAGATCGGACGGTGATGTGAAGTGAAGCTTGTAGCGACCGTCAGATTTTTTGATACAACGAAA
The DNA here is from genome assembly GCF_003573695.1 of Papaver somniferum. Classification (NCBI taxonomy): domain Eukaryota; kingdom Viridiplantae; phylum Streptophyta; class Magnoliopsida; order Ranunculales; family Papaveraceae; genus Papaver; species Papaver somniferum. Next base: position 98,440,994 of record NC_039368.1, read on the forward strand.
TCAACGATGCCAGATGGAGTTAGGTACTGTAGTGTTAGGCGGAGATATCAAACTTTGATGCACAGCAAGGGAGCGACCGTTGGATTCAACTACCATCTAATCTGAAGGCTTGGAATTTCAGCACTGTGGTGCTCGGCAGAGACATCAGATTTTGATGCTCTATGAGGGAGCTACCGTCGGATGCTTCTGAGAAATGATCTGATGGCTGAGAACGGAGGCGCTTTTGTGTGTAGAAAATGAGGTTGTGCGCACCATTCTTCGCGGTTTCCTTGCGTAATTTCTCCCGGCTTTTCACTACTTTTCTGCTCTTTTCGCTCCGCGACTCATCCGAACTTTATTTATTACCTAAAAATACAAAATTAATTAATAAAAATATTTATTCTTGAAAACACTGAAAATACAGAATATGGGATAATATGTAGAATTAATGCACAAAAGATGAGTTAAAATGCCAACAAAAAGGGATAAATATATACAATATTTGGCACTCATCAGTAATCATCTGCAAATAGGAGGCGACTAATAGAGTGCTTCCTTGCAGATTTTTATGCCAGCTACGAGTCCCATCACTTCAGCTTGTATGAGAGTTTATGGAGAGAACTTCCATGCAGAAAATAAAGAGTTAGGGAGAGAGACGGTCATCTCGTCTAAGCCCCATTAAGGGTTTGAAAAATTTATCAGAAACACTATTTATAAGAACAACAGAGTTAGTGGTGGATATGCACTTGTAAATTTTACAATACCATTGATCGTTAAAACTTATTTGCTTATTAATAACCATTAGAAAATCCCAGTCCACTCTATCAAAGTCCTTAGCCATGTCAAATTTATGCCCATACTACCATTCTCTCTCTCTTTTTTTTTATCCTTTTTGGATCTCATATTATGGATAACTTCATGGGTAAAAGCAATATTATCAGCAATTTTTATGCCACGGATGAAAGCAATTTAATAGAGGAATATAATTTTGTTCAGAAAAGGTTTCATTCTTTGGCATATAAGTTTAAAGATGATGTTGTAGGTATTATTGCATAAGATTGTGGGTCTGAAGTGGATTGGTGAAGAGGGGTTATCAATTTTGGGTATAAGAGATATGAATGTGGCATTCATCTCATTTAGCATATGCGAAGAGGAAAATAAATTTTGGAGGATCTTACAAGACCCATCCCAACAGTGTCCCAATTAGATTGGAAGAACTTTGGGGAGAAACCATATGGACATGGAGCTTTGTCACCAACCATGCTGAAAAGAGTAGATTTGATTTATTGCATGTATAATACCTTGTAGTGGATGTAATTTTCATGTTGGGGTGGAATGTGGTTTATCACATTGATCTCATCAGTAGCCATACTAGCTGGTGAAATGGTTGGTGAAGCAGTAATAAACGTCTTTAGCGTTTGTAATCCATTTTTCATTCTCTTCCTTGATGGTCTCAATTATGTTTCTCCTGGTTCTGCTCTTGGTAGCTATATAAAAGAATTTTTGTGTTTCTATCCCCAAGTTTGATAGTTTGATCTCTATTTTTAGTTTTCCAAAAAAAATTCTTCAATATCATACCACCCACTGACCTTTTTCCTAGCATTATTTAGCATTTGACCTCTATCGTTCAAGAAATAGTTCTTGTAAATCCAAACCAGATGGTTCTCGCAGTCTTCAATATTAGTCTTGATGTTTCCATAAACTTCTTTGTTCCAGACTTTGATAAGGAGATTGATGTCCTTTAATTTCTGGTCTTGATGAAAGCAGAAGATACAAAGAGATTTCTACTCCAGCATTCAACAATGATCTTCCTACATTCTTCATGTTCCGGCCACGGCCTGAAAAGTTTAAATGGTGCGCTGCTAATTTTTTAATCGGGATTAGTGTTGAGCAGAATGTGATGGTGATCAGAACCAGTATCTAGCATATTAAATATGGTGGTATTAAAGAAAAGAAACAACCAAGATTCTGAATCTATCCTCTTATCAAGTCTTTGTTTAGTTAGAGTTGGTACAATTATCTTGTTTGACAAAGTGAAAGGACAGCTTGTGAAGCCAATGTCTATTAGATCCAATTCATTAATCTTCTTACTGAAAACATTTTCTTCAATAGTGTCAATATGATAAGCACTGAGATTTTCTAAGTCATGGAGAATAATGTTGAGATCTCCAATAACCATCCAAGGAAGCCTATTGGTTAGGGCAATGCTTCCAACCATATTCCAAGATTCAGTTTTCCTAGCCAAATCATAAGGACGACCTTACTAACCAATAAATATGCCAAACGTTATGAGCAGAGGAGACAATAGTATTGATGTGATTTAATGAAAATTCAATAACCTCCATTGATATGTTGCTTTTCCATATCAAAGCTAGCCCTCCAGCAGTGTCACTAGTCATCCCTGGTTCAACAAATCAATAACCATAGACATTCACTTCATTAATAATTTTCCTTTAAGTTTTCTTTTTTCTGTTTAGTTTCAGAAAAAACTAAACATTTCCCTCTAGATCTAGGTTATCAAACATTCTATCCCTCCAATCACTTTCCTCTTTATATTTTTACTAGATTCATTAAGAATGTACATCGCAGAAGATTTATCATCAATTGATTAATAGAAGAAGGTGAACTGTTACAGTTGAGACAAAATATATATACTCGATTATAAACTCACAGGCTCAGAATCTCTTATAATTCTCACGTGCTCCTGGCACAGACTCACAATCGGTAACAATTACATTCTTAATACACTCCACAGACACATACATACTCATGCTATTACACTCCTTCAAGCTCAAGGGGGTTTGGAGAGGCCAGTTGAGATTGCCTGCACATTCACACACACATAAACACTCTTTTATAACAGGACTAGGTGGTGAAGAAGCATGACTATATAGAGACAAGCACAATTTTTAATCATAGAAGGAGTTTAATCTGTTGCAGGAGTAGAAGAAAGACCAAAGCCTTATGCTGCAGAAGTGTAAACTTGTCGCACAGGTGTAACAACTTTAGCAACAACATCTTGTCACAAATATGAGTTTATAGGAGATGCCTGAGTTGAAATGTTGCAGTCGATGTAAAACGGATTGTGCAGGAGGAGGCAGAAAGCATAACTTCCAGAAACCAAAAGGTTACAGTCTATTAGAATCATTTCTCTTATCTCTGCACCTGTAATCATTTCTCAGCACCATGATGGGCATATCTCTGACTACCAACAAGAGGAGGGGATATAATGGAGTTTATGCGGAAACAAATATGAATTATGACAGTATAAAATAACATCTGTGGTGACATTTGTGAACAAATATTGATGTAGTCAAGCTGTAGTAAGCAGCAGAATCAATGGCATAACAGACCATCAATACTAATGTAGCTGACAGGTGGAGCCATAAAGAGAAGCAACCAGCAAGCAAAAAAATCACAACACAATCAGAATCATTAGCTCCGATGGATCTTGCAGCCGGTGAAAACTTTTCGCAGAGAGAAACATTGGCAAGCCTGTAATAAACAAGTTGGTATTCCAAATTTGCACCATGTTAAGGAGATGACCAAGCTAAAAATATCGACTAAGCTGTACAACAATTCTATGTAGTTACCCTCAACACCATCAAATAAATTCCACTTCAGAAGGATATCCAAATTGTTTCAGCAGTATGAAACACCTTTAACACAAACAGTTGTAACAATATGGAAAAACCAAAAGATTGAAGGTGTATACTATAAAAACCAGCACAACCGTAGAATTTCACAACTGCAATACTCAATACCTCTTGTTAACATCAAGAACTAAGAGTCACTTATCCAATCTTTCCACTTATTCTATTGATGTAGTCACAACATAATCTCAGCTGGAACTTACATTATTCATTCAAAATAAGAAACATGATAGTAAAAGATAAAGACACCAAGCTACATTCGGAATTTAATGCAGACTCAAAAAAGAGAAATCCAATCTCTGATCAAGTACACACGCCAACTCCAATTCGATGTCCAAACTCAGAAACATCATTAAAGACGCAAGATACTCAATACCACAGTGAGGACTGCCATGAAATAAGAATTGAGATTGGAATTATGAAGAAAGTACTATGTGCAACATCATTTTCACCCACAAACTCTCAACCTTCTACTGATACCAATTCAGTAGAACAACTTTAACTTTTCGTCTAAATTAAACCTTGGTGTAGCCAACTAGAACATGCTCAATCTCAATCGTCATTAGGGAACAAGAACAACAGATCTTGATTTAGAAATTAGATGTAAAAACAAGCTAATTATGATGAAAATCGTTAGTTGAAGATGAAATTGGATTTTTTTGAGGTAGTGAAAAACATATCGGATACATAAAATCAAATTTGAAGTAAGCAGAGGATGAGCTTCGAGATTACCAACTTTGATTCGATTTAAGCAGTTGAGATAGATGAATCAAGTTCCAACAAAACGAATTGAAAAACCTAAATCACCCAAGAGCTCAAGTGATTTAAAACAAATTTCAAATCTGAGAATTATGATTAATCAATACCTGTACAACAATTCCATGTAATTTATCCCAAGAAATATGCTCAAGTGACTAAGATGTACAACAATTCCATGTAATTACCCTCAACACCATTAAAGAAATTCCACTTCAGAAGGTTATCCAACTTGTTTCAGCAGCATGAAAAACCTTTACCACAAACTGTTGTAACAATTTGGAAAAACCAAAAAATTCGAAGGTGTACTATAACAACCAACACAACCATAGAACTTTATAGCTGCAATACTCAATACCTCTTGCCAACATCAAGAACTAAGAGTCACTTATCCAATCTTTCCACTTATTCTATTGATGTAGTCACAACATAATCTCAGCTGGAACTTATATTATTCATTCAAAATAACAAACATGATAGTAAAAGATAAAGACACCAAGCTACATTCGGAATTTAATGTAGACTCAACAAAGAGAACTCCATTCTCTGATCTAGTACACACACCAACTCCAATTCGATGTCCAAACTCAGAAACATCATCAAAGGTGCAAGATACTCAACATCGCAGTGAGGACTGCTTTGAAATAAGAATTGAGATTGGAAGTATGAAGAATGATCTGTTAAGCACTATGTGCAACATCATTTTCACCCACAAACTCTCAACCTTCTGTTGAATCCAATTCAGTGGAACAAATTTAAGTTTTCGTCTAAATTAGACCTTGGTGTAGCTGACTAGAACATCTTCAGACTCAATCTGCATCAGGGAACAAGAACATTAGATTTTGATTTAGAAATTAGATGTAAAAACGAGCTAATTATGACGAAAATCATGGTTGAAAATAAAATTGGATCTTGTCGAGGTAGTGAAAAACAAATCGGATACGTAAAATCAAATTTGAAGTAGCAAAATATAAGTTTCGAGATTACCAACTTTGATTCGATTTAAGCAGTTGAGATAGAAGAATCAAGTTCCAATAAAACGAATTGGAAACCTAAATCTCCTAAGAGCTCAAGTGATTTAAACCAAATTCCAAATCTGAGAATTATGCTTAATTCTGTTTGAAGACGTAGCAGTGAAGCATCAGGTCCAAATCAAACTTCACATCAAGAACCATTAGTAACCACAACTCCGATCGAACTCCGTGAATTTCCAACCAACAGAGGTTTGATGAAGAACAACATCAAAAGAAGTTTATTTAAAGTAAAGTTTAATCAACGAAAGAGAATCGATACTTCTGAGAATTGGAATTTTCAGGATTGACACCATACTAGATTCATTAAAAATCTACATTCCAGACGATTCATAATCAATTAACTAATAGAAGAAGATGAATCGTTACAGTTGAGAGACAAAGTATATATACTCGACTCTAAACTCCCAGACTCAGACTCTGTTCTAACTCTCATGTGCTCCTGACACACACTCGCAATCTCTGTCACCTACACTCTCAAAAGTATGGTTTTTAAAAACGTACGCTTCACGCTTCGCTCCAATTTTCTCAGAAACGCTCTGAAGCGTACACATGAAGCGTGTAGTCAATGACTTTTACCAAAGTAAGAAGCGCAAAATGGTCAAACTTCAAGAAATAATGTTCTAAAAAGTAAAAAATAATGGTTCAAACCCTACCACCTCATGTATGATATGTGAATACTCAACCACTGTTCTACATGGTTATTTAAGATAATATTTGGCTATATTTTATATTTATAAATGTTTTCATACCTACTTATAATATATCAAATTTTATATTTTACGATTCACCGCCAACCATGAATTGCCGCTTCACACTTTAACCTACGTATAACTTTTCAGAAAATAAAAAAACGAGTCACGCTCCGCTTCACGCTTTTAATACCTTCAAAACACTCACATTCACACACACAAACACTCGTGCAATAAAACATCAAAAATGCTTCGCGTACCGCACACAAAAACCCCCCAACACCGTTGTGACACATGATGGTGGACCCCACTCACTTTTAAAGGGATCCCTGCAAGTTCTTAGAGGACGAGTCCCACCCGCCCCACTCACATGACGGTTTTTGTGTAGTTTTTAGGGCGGTACATTAGATAATCACTGTTTTATTGTGTCGTATCCGTTTTGCAATGTAAGCATTTCGTTGGCATTCGAGATGAATTCAAAACAAGCTTATTATAGGGGCGACATGGTTTATTAAAGGGGCGGCAATTTAATAACTGGAAATGACAAATTAACCCTCATTATTGATAACCTAGTTGATTGATAATAATCAAGTTTAGTGTTGATGATTAATTTCACTTATATTAACTCAAAATCAAAACAAAATCAGATTTTTAAAGTTAAAAAATAAAAAAGTTTAGAGGAGAAGAAAAATAAAAACTTTTGTGATATTTGTGAAACCCTAGATTTTGATTCACTCAACCAAAATGAGTGATTCCACTGACCCGGTATACTTCTAAATTAGTTCCCATTAGCTTTTTCTCGCTCAAAATTATCTAAAATACGTAACAAAATCAAAACTTTTAAATTTTCAGAAGAACTTACTGTTGCAATTTTTCTCGTGACCAACCATAACTCTTCGTTACGGCTCGTAAGTTATCGAATACCAACCGTAACTGGTTAAATTTTGGGAAGATCCAACCGTAAAACGGTTGGTAATTAAATTTGGACAACAACCGTAACTATATTACGGTTGGTAACTAATGAATCGAGACCAACCGGAACTACCCTACGGTTGGTGTGTCAACTTAACTTTTGAACCGTAAATCATTATTTGATAAATTCTTAAGACACGGGATTATTTACGGTTGGTATGGTTGTTTGAGTAACAAACCATAACTCAAATACGGTTGATAAATTTGATGCAAATACAAACCGTAACTGAATATATTTCTCAAAACTAAGAACTTACGGTTGGTATTTGAGTTATTACCAACCGTAACTCACATGCAACCAGAAATTTCAATTTCAATTTTCATACAAAACCCTAATTTTTGATACAAAATTAACTTAAATCCAACACGATAAACTATACCCTAACTGGGTTTTTCCAAACATTTTTCAAATCGCCGATTAACCGAAGACGATGAAATTTTCAGTTTTAGTGGAGGTTACGCTTGATGGAGGAGAAGAGAAGATGAAGAAGAAGATGAGAAAAAGCCTGATTTGATTTTATCTGATTCATTAGGTTTCAAAAAAATGATTTGATTTTGGTTGATTCAAGATGAAAAGGGTAATCCAGTCAATTTAGATCCCCTTTAGGACATCCCCTAACCAACTAAAGAGACATTACTATCACAATACCGCCCCTCTAATAAACCATGCCGCCTCTATAATAAGCTTGATTCAAAAGTCTAGTGTCTTATTTTATTTTTCTAATGAGACATTATGCATTTACTAGGATGCTTTTAGATGTTGGGCGTAAATCTGATCTAAATAAATGTTGGGAAAAAGTGGGCGATGGGTGTTTTGGGCGAGGAGCAGCGAATAGCTCCTTACCTGTTACTCCTACTTTTGACCTTGGGATGAAATTTTGAAATGTCAGTTAAACCATCACCACACCAGTCAGCCCCAAAAGTTGAAGGGGGGCGCGGTGTTATAAGAAAAAGTAGTTGTATTCAAGAAAAAGTACGAAATCTCAGATCTCTCTAAAACTCATCGCCTTGAGAATTATATTTTTCTTGCTGTTTCTGCTGAATTCTTATACAAGGAGCAGGCTCGTGAGGCTGTAAAAATGGCAGGGAAAATATCTGCAGCATCAGCTAGGGCTCATACAAGAAAATCCAAACAGAACAGTGGTTTTAAACTTCCATTTGGTGAGCTTTTCTTTATTTCCTCCTTTCCAATTTGTTCATGAAGCTGTAATGTATCATATCTTCTAGCAACTACATATAGATTCATTTTTGGGTTGATTTTAACTTTCTAATTAGTGTAGTTCATTAGGTTGTTGTCATTGTATCTGAATTAACTGAGTAATTTATGGCAAACTAAATGACTTCAGGTTTAAGTATTGGACAATTTTGATGAAATGATACTGCTTGATTATAGCTTTCTGCCACTTATAGAGCCAATTAGCTTCAAGAAGTTATACTTTTTCCCTCTTTCTTGGGGTTACTAGACTACAGTATGTCTTTTTCGAATAAGTTACTGATTTTAAAGGGAATCGTTCACATTTCAGGAATGTTTACTACGATATCAGTAGTTATTTTAATGGGGTTTGTTGCATATGCGTATCAAGCAATTCAACCTCCACCGCCAAAGATTTGTGGCACTTCAGATGGCCCACCAGTTAGTGCACCTAGGGTCAAACTCAGTGATGGAAGGCATTTGGCCTACAAAGAACACGGGGTTCCTAAAGATGAAGCCAAATATAAGATTGTTTTCATTCATGGATTTGGTTCATACAGACTTACTACAATACGTCTATCTCAAGTACTTTTCTGATTTTTTTTTATTCTTTCAAGTTCTTCATTTAGTGTTGCTTTTAGATCTTTGTATAGTTGATACTGTAGTTGTGGGGGACCACAGGAACTTGCTGAAGAACTGGGGATATATATGGTGTCATTTGACAGACCTGGGTATGGAGAGAGTGATCCAAATCCAAAACGAACAGAGAAGGGTATTGCATTGGATGTAGAAGAGCTTGCTGATCAGTTAGGACTAGGATCTAAATTCTATGTACTTGGATTTTCTATGGGAGGTCAGGCGACCTGGGGCTGCCTAAAATACATCCCTCACCGGTATGTTTCTCCCAAATTCATATCGTAATCTAATCTGTGGTTATTTTGTGAGCTTTTATGCATAACAGTGCATTTGATGTGATGAGGACGTAATAATGCACCCAGTGCCCAGTGGCATAGTCACATAGCACACTGTAAGGTTGTTGAATTCTAGAAGCAAGTAGTTTTAATGTTTCTTAAATGTCAAGAAATGCACATTGTATCTTTTCAATGCATTAGCCAAGTAAGTCATGTAGATAAAGTTACATTAGATTTATGACTGTTATGCTCCTACTAATAGTTTCCGCTTAAGGGTGTCCATATAGTTTGAAATTGTCTCAAGTGAGAACCTTGGAGTACTTGCAGGTTAGCAGGGGCAGCACTAGTCGCCCCAGTTATCAATTACTGGTGGCCCGGATTCCCTGCCAATTTGTCGAAAGAAGCGTACGAAAAGCAACTTCTACAAGACCAATGGACTCTTCGAGTGTCTCACTACGCCCCATTCCTCACATACTGGTGGAACACTCAGAAATGGTTTCCTGCTTCAAGTGTTGCAGCCAAATCCAGTGCTATTCTTTCTACGCAAGACAGAGAGATCCTTTCCAAGATTCCTAGGGTAGACATGGTTCGTGTCTTCTCACTTGGTCAAAAAAATGCCAAGTTTAGAATGTGTCTTCTGCCTACTTTAGTAGGATACTGGAACTTCATGCTATGTATGAACTATTAGAGAGTGTAGGATTAGCATGAAGCCGCCCTTTTCATGACAGTCTTGCTAACTCGTATTTTAATTATTGCATCCTCAGGCACCAGTAACGCACCAAGGTGAATTCGAGTCACTTCATCGTGACCTGATTGTTGGTTTCGGAAGCTGGCAGTTTGATCCTATGGACCTTGAAGATCCATTTACTAGTGGTGAAGGTAGGGTTCACTTGTGGCATGGGGATGAAGATTTGTTTGTACCTATTAGTCTGCAGCGCTATATTGCAGAAAAGCTTTCATGGATTCAGTACCACGAATTAGCAGGTTCAGGACACTTGTTCCCCTATGCTGATGGAACCAATGATGCCATCATAAAGGCACTTGTACTGGGAGAAAAACAAGAGGGATAAGGCATAAGTCTTCTTGTTATGTGAATGGACAGATTACTGATATGGTATTACAATTGTAAGATACAGTAATTGATTACTTGCTGGCAAGTTAAAAATGACTATACACGACAGTATGTCTTGTTCATACAAGTACAATGTGTCCAAGGTTTTGTACGTGGCTAAAGGGGCATAATGAGTGGAAAATGACAAGGGGGAGTATTCTTTGTTGGAATTTCAGCTTCATAATCATCATTTATTGGCTTAAACATAATCATATAATTACCTATATGCTGAAGAGATATTAACCCTAGTATTCACATATTTTACAAGCTAGATAACACATATATGCAGCTGTTTACTCATGCTTAAAGCAAGAATGATTATCTAGTTAGTTCTGATTTAGCTATAGCATAAACATGACTGAATCAAGCACACAGTCAATATTTGGTTATTTCTGAATTGAGCAAGAGCAGTATAAAAGCGTGATACATAATTCAACAAGGTTAAGAAGAAAGAAAAACATAAATCAACAAGGTTCAATGACTTAGCTTCTACTTCTATTTCCTCTTACTTAATCAATGGTAAATCAGAAATTCTGGTTATATATGAAAGAGGCTAGAAGAGGGCTTAGTCATCACTTGATAGCTATGTGTCATCAAACATGTCCATCATTAGTTGGATGACACCTCACTAGGTGAGTCATGCTTAGTCAACATGACGCCTCAGCTAACATTAAGCTAATCTAATTCCTATATTTAACTCTAATCTTTCCTTAATATGGTATATACTTAATCCAGTTTAGATTAGAACTAATCATAGATTAACTTAGCTAAGTCTGATTTGTTGCTAAACCAACATAAAGTCTAACATCTCCCGCTTTGGTTAGCAACAAATTCTTTACTGAAAACAACAAGCTCAAGTTAAAAGCACGCTAGCGTTCGACTATAAACACGTACACACCATTTAGAAGATGCATACGCCATTTCTATAATCAGAAAACTAGACGTACAACAATCTTAAGATCAACTTTATGCTTTCATATGATCTTTACAATGAAGATCCTTACACCTCAGATATTGAGGATTCTAAATGATCTCTGAAGAGATGATTGTCTCAATTAAGAGACTTATTTATAATCATAACGAGATCATTATATCTCATTCTAGAGATTTTCTCATAATCTGAAAAACGATTTACCAATGAGACCTTTGATAATCTCAACTGAGATTGTATCTTATTTTAGAGATATCTTTTGGTATTATTAAAAGACTTCATTTGGATCAAAATAGTTGTTTACATCTCCGTTAAGAGATTTCTTTACGACCTTAACTAAGATTTCCTCCAATGTCTCAATTAAGAGACTATACAACAAACATAATTTCTTTATGATCTCAAAAGATATCTACACCATTATCTCGATTAAGAGACTACGGCAAACAGAAATTTTGTTTGACCTCAAAAGATCTACTTATGTCTCAATTAAGAAACTACAATAAACTCTTTATGATTTCACTTTAGATCTGCTAATGTCTCACTCAGAAGACTACAACGAAATTTCTTATGATCTCAACTGAGATCTGCTAATGTCTCACATAAGAGACTACAACAAAATTTCTTATGATCTCAACTGAGATCTGCTAATGTCTCACTTAAGACACTACAACAAAGCTCAAATTCCTTATGAGATACGCCTCCGAAGAGACTTTCTTTACTCTACATGAGCCGTCTCCGCAGAGAATTTTTATGCTTAGTATGAGCTATGTCGACTTCTTGTACTCAATATGAGCTATGTCGACCTTCTGTACTCAATATGAGACTACTTTCTAAAGTAACTTTTGTTGTCATTATGACATACATCTCCGACTTTTCTGTGCTCACTATGAGCTATGTCTCCATAAGGGACTTTTTTGTATCGTTCTCAATAAAATATAATAAACAACGAGAACAAGGGTAAATGATAATAAAAAAAAAATCAAACTCCCACTGTTCTTTATAATTACACAATGTTGTTTATACTTCATTGTTCTTTGTTTAGATAATATGAACTGCCAACAACAACAACAACTATCTCTATTCAGATGATATAAACTACATTGTTAAAGTAGCAATCATCTCTTCCAGAGATGGCATAACCTCTGTTACAACATTCAGAGTATAAATCACACAAAATTCAATACCATCATAAGCTCACCTTTGGGTAAACCCATGATCATGAATCTTAAATTGCCAAGTAAAACATTTACGTACAAATAACAATGTATGAATCGCCATCAAACTAAAAATAGCATGCATTCCATATGAATGATATTAACAATACTAGCATATGAAACTTCATGTAACTATAAATCAGAATTTACAATCGTCATTGAAAACTTCATGATAGCAAAATGCTGATTTCAGACTACAGCCACAACTTCACCTTTAGGTAAACTTGTGATATACGAAGTATAAATAAGGAAAAACAAGACTAATCAGCTTATACATAGTACTCAACGAAATCTTTAAACCTTTGGTTCGAAAATACTTATCATTTACTATGTGTAAATATATCACCTTGCTCCATTACAGACGTTACAAGCATGATTAACCTTTGGGTATCGTCATACGAACAACATTTGAAACGCAATTTTACGGTCCTTTTGTAACGAAATATGTATCTTTTATCAGCTCCCTAAGTATCACTTTGGCGACACATGGAAACGATAAAAGTTACATCAAGACTACTACAACCATCACTTATTCTCATTAAATTTCTTTCATCACTCTCAAAACATCACTTTGGCAACGTTTAATCGAGTAATGAAAAGGTAGAGATTACATACAGTTACAATTTTCATAAACTGAAAATCAAACGAAATAAATACAACAAACTAGTGTACTATGAAGTTCAAATCTGCACCGTAAAGGAGAACATACCTGAAGCTTGATGCTGAACATACCTTCATAATAATCCAGATTCCGATGGTTGCCGTGAACCCATGGAACTCCAGAGCAGAAGAATTTTTTTTGCTCCCACTGAACCAGAGTATTCACGTCAAATACATTCTGAAATCAGCCACCGATATGATTAATAATTAGCAGACTCTTAAGTCAGGAACATTGTGAGGCTGTTGTGTTCTGATGATCTGAGAAATATTATCCACAGAGGTATCACAGGGAACCTATACAAGAATGGAAATTGGTAAACTCAGACCAATTCTTCCACTGCCAACCTAAGGTACTTGCTCTTCGGTAGAGTGCACTACCTGCGAGACTAACATCCAAAAACAGAACAAGTCCAACAACTTCATTGCTATCTTTGATCTATTTTGAAGGTTTTGTATTGTGCTTCTTCCATGCAAGTCTGCAATCAAATTTTCTTTACCCACATATGTTTGTATTCCACAAACCAGAGTCATGGTTCCTTCAACATTAGCATCAAGATAATGATACTCCAGTAATACCAAGAGTCAAAATCATTGGAACTAATACTCTCAAGTAATTCCAATCTACTAAGTTAACTCTAGTCCAAGCAGCTCCAACATAATACCCACTAAGTTGTCCAGATCATACATGCCACTAGCTTCACTCGTTCTGTTGAGTAATAAAACAATGTCAGGACTAACAAGACATGAAGGACTATTAACCTCAGAACCAGACCTCCATGCAGCAATAACTTTCTAACAGAACTAGTAGCAACTTAGTAATAAGGAGCTTTGGGTTGAGCAGAAAATTTCAGGAACTTGATGAACTTGGGGAGTTCAACAACCTTGAACTTAAGGGACAGTACACACCCATCTATTGCTTTTGGGTAAGCCCTTGCTTGTAGAAACTCTTGCATGCATTTCAGTTGGCCACGGTAAGCACAAACATGTGCAACTGTTGGACTGAAAACTTCCCACAAACTATAACTGAGTTTAGCAGCTCTTCTTATGAGAGTATGGTCACATTCTGGAGATCCAGCTTCTAAAAGGAACACAATTAGAAGGCTTCCACCTGTGTCAAGGACATCCACATCCACTTGAACATTCTAGAATAGTCTCAAGAAGCTCAACACTACCCCTACGTAGAAGTCTGTTTGTTAAGCTCATCCAGTTCTCAGTGTTGTCCAGTAGACTTTCTATAGAACCATGCTGACAGATGAACTTTAAGGCAGTAACACCTTGTATAATAGGACAATAATCACAACCAACATGGATCAATAAATCAACAAACTGGTCCAATAATAGGATTAGTTATGTCAATATCATCCATATACCATGTTTCATAACACCTTTTCACAGTGCAACACACTCTACCTCAGCTTCAGATGCAACCTGAACTACTGGTAACCCATTTGCAGTCATTATTATATTGCTTGGTCACCTTTACATCTCATGTATTAAGCTATTAAATGTCTTACACAATAAAAATATTACACAGCTAGGTGTGGGTTGGTGTAGATAGATTAATTCACTCCATTTCTCTATCCGATTGCATAAAACTAAACCAAAAACACTACTCTGTATACATCCTAGTTGAATAACATGAAATAACTAAGGGAAATAGAAGTAGAATGTTGGAATTTCAGCTTCATAATCATCATTTATTGGCTTAAACATGATCATATAAACCCATATGCTGAAGAGATATTAACCCTAGTATTCACATATTCTGCAAGCTGGATAACACATATATGCAGTTGTTTACTCATGCTTAAAGCAAGAATGATTATCCAGTTAGTTCTAATTTAGCTATAGCATAAACATGACTGAATCAAGCACACAGTCAATATTTGGTTATTTCTGAATTGAGCAAGAGCAGTATAAAAGCGTGATACATAATTCAACAAGGTTAAGAAGAAAGAAAAACATAAATTATCAAATTATAAAAGGTTCAATGACTTAGCTTCTACTTCTATTTCCTCTTACTTAATCAATGGTAAATCAGAAGTTCTTATGAAAGAGGCTAGAAGAGGACTTACTTATCACTTGATAGCTATGTGTCATCAAACATGTCCATCATTAGTTGGATGCCACCTCACTAGGTGAGTCATGCTTAGTCAACATGACACCTCAGCTAACATTAAGCTAATCTAATTTCTATATTTAACTCTAATCTTTCCTTAATCTGGTATATACTTAATCCAATTTAGATTAGAACTAATCATAGATTAACTTAGCTAAGCCTGATTTGTTGCTAAACCAACATAAAGCCTAACATTCTTTACTTCTTTTTAAAAACTTGGCTTGAGTTTCTTTGTGATTTTGTTAGACCAATGGATGATACAATTGGCATTTGCTGATCTCCTAGTTAGATATGATTCTCGTTTCGTAATTGTTATCTGGGATATGGGCATTGTTTGACCAGTTGAAGGAGTAGTATTCTGTGAAGAGGAAAAGAATTAGTGATTGTCCGATGCAGCGACACTTAACATTAGGGGCAGCAGCGATCAATTACGAAAGGCTCCTAATTAAAATTATTTCCATGCAATTGCATCTCCTCTTAGAGAAGGTATTAACCCTGATTCTGAGTTTTCAGTAGCCGGAAGCAAAAAGAAATAACACGTGGCCTCTTTTTCGTGACTAAAACAAAAGATCATGAATTTAAAAAGACTTTTACGATTTGCGTCAACACAAGAGGAAATGTCCACAAGTATGTTTGATCCCCATTGCTTCCCTCACGAATGTAATTCCAACTAAGCTTGTGTAAGTTTTGGTTGGTTTTGGTTGGTTTTGATCCAAAGGGAAGGAAAAAACATTAACCACTAGTGCCTTCTTGACTTTGAGCACTGGTCCATGTTTGTCAAAAATTTCTCCTCCCGTAATCAATTTTCATCAATAAAATATACTTAGAGAAGGCAGTCTCGCGTGAATTTGGTAATGTTTTTATTTTGATTTATTGTAGTATTTTTTTTATCTTGGTGCTTGGTAAGATATTTTTAAAATGCTTCTAAAATTTCTCAATTTTAGAAGACGGGGAGGATAACCTTTCAAAATCTATGAAAAAACTTTATCGGATGCATATCATTTTCATGTGGTCCTTGCAAAACGATCCTTTCATATACAAGATTCTTAATAAGAAACTAACATAGTCATAGATACTTGAGTATGAAAATGAGAGGGCCGGGTACCAAATACACCACCTACTTTTTTTTCCGTAAACCTGTTTGGAAAAACTTGTCACAATCAGTCAACAATAAGATATGATACCTGATATTTAGACGAGTTTGCTTGGACAATCTCAAAAACTAATATCCAAGAATCAACATAGTATGTACCCGAACTGAATTCCAATAAGAGCAAGTCTTGTAATCTATATTTCAAGATACGAATTTTCAAGAACAAATCTTTTAGGTTCAACACAGTTTTTTAGGCTTGTTTAACGCATTACTTACATATATTTATATGGAGATAAATAATATAATGCAGAAAAGAAATAACACAAGACACACGAAATTTAGTTAACTGGTTGAAACTGCAATGTGCTGAAAAAGCTTGGGACCTAGTACAGAAATTAAATAATATATTGTATTAAGACGCTATAGACAGTAGTCTACTATCAGAAATCAGTCTGGAATAAAGTTGAGACCAAATTTACCCTATGAGCAATTCAAGTTCAGTTGTACTCCTTATGTCTCTTGAATCTCGTAATACCTTATGCAACACGATTTCACTACTTAACGTCATTCACATGCCCAGAAGTCTGCTTCAACCTAAGTGAAGATTTTTTACTATTCTGCCTCTAACAGAAAGCCAGTTTGATTTCCTTTAGAAGACATTCAATAAAGATAACCGAGTCTATATGCTTATGAAGGATCTTCAAGGAAAATATATATCAATCAAACTCAATAATTAGGATAACTTGCTTTCTTCAAAACTTATATTTAGATGCCTAATCGTAAACAAATCAAAATTGAAGTGTTTTAGATTTCTATCTTGTGGAAAAATCTGAGGCGAAGAGTACTTTTTGATTTCTATCTATTTTATTCCCGATCTATAATTAGGAAACTACAACAATAAATAAGAACAAGATCCAGATAACAAAGAACTATCAGGTATGAAGATGTGAATTTCATGTCCTGGGAGTATAGACTTCGTATGCGGACCTACAAAGATTTATTATCAGGTGATTCAGTTGGTTGATCACGGTTTCTGATCAGTTATGGTACTTTACACGTGATTATCTCGATTCACACTGGTTTGGGTTTGTGATTATCTTGTCAGTTGGTCAAACGAAATCACAGAAGGTAACACGGGAGTGAGAATCACTGAAAAGTCTTATTTTATTGATCAGTATAAGTTGTGTACATTGTACTTGGTTTACAAGTATAACCTGTTTGGATATTTATATTATCGTTGCTATCACGCATGAAGCATGTCTAATTAGGAACCACCTTAATCTAGCTGGAGATGACTTCATGATCCACTCAGGCATTTCTTCCGTCCCAAGCGACTTCTTCGACCTGGGTAGTTCTCTTATGTCTCGTAACTTTTACTCCAGGTCGTGAGATCTTGGTCACGACTTCTAGTTGTGTCTTTGGTCTTTTTCTTCGTTGTGGGCTCCAGAACTCAGATCGTGCACGTGATTTGGTCTTCGTCTTCAGGTCATGATTATATCACCTTCAGTACTCCAACTCATACGACTTGTACATCTGTTAGTACTTGGTTAATGTTATATTTTATCTTCTACAGAAATCAGATGTTTTAGTCTTCTGTATAGGTACGTATATGAAGTCTATAATCCCAGGACAGGAAATACGCATCTTCATTGGCACTAGAAACAAATTTTAACATCGTAATTGTGATTGATTATCAAAATACATGATTGATTATAATATTGATGCTTGGAAAAACCCAAAAGTGGGAAAAAAGATTTCCTGGAAAAAAAATCTTTATCTATGCATGATTTCTTGATATGAAAAACATAAATCTACTCTTTGTTTGTGCATTAGGTGTATTAATCTTTTATCTTTCATGATGTTAACATGAGTTATCTGCAATAGAGTAATCTTTATCTAGATCTGATCATGAATTACATAAATTATCTTTGATCTAATTTTCTAATCGTAAAGCAGAATCGCTACTTAGATCTGGTCAGAATCATGCTTATTGTAAATGCTTTGAATATTTTGATCTCATTTATATGATAAGTTATGTCATCTCTGAATTGAAGAAAAATAGCTATAAAACATATATATCTAGCTTCATCTTATCTTTTTTATATCAAGCATGATCTAAACTCATTATCTCTGAGTCGATGATTACAAGTTATAATTTCTTACACATCTAGCTTCATCTCATCATCTTGATTTCATTCGTGTACAAATATTAGCATTATTTGACTATCTTAGCATTACTTTATAAAATGATGTGATCTATCAAGATCTGGAATAAATTTTGGGATAATTTCCGTGAATGATTGATATCATATTACTTCCTTATTAGATCTACAGTTTTCAGGTGATGTTAAATCTTTTAAAACTAAAACATCTTATTTCTGTTGAAACGATAACAACATCACCGCCTATGGAAAATTCAAAACAAAATCAACAAATTTCGTCAGATCGGTGTGGGCATTATTTTCAGCTCGACCTACTAAGTGAATTGTGTTCACTAACCGTTTAACCGGCTTTGGTGGAGAATAATTGTTGTTCTGAGTTATTGGATCTTACGTGATGAACTCATTCAGGTGACCTTTCTTTACCATATCATCGATGAATCTCATTAGAATTTTACAGTCATTCATATGATGACTATTTATTTCATGGTAAACATAGAAGGATTTGCTCTTTCCTTCATATCTCGTTTTGCATGGGGTTAATAAATACGACTTGTTTTTCATGTGCTTCAATATCACTTCATGAGTTACATTCAACTTTACAAAGATTTTACTTTCGTCTTACCATTTTGATATTGACTCAGCTATATAATTCCTTATTTTTGAGGATTGATCTGGCGATCTCGGGGAATATGACCTTTTATCGCCTAAGTGTTGACTAAAATATATAGAGTTTATGGCTTACTGCTTCAGCTGACAACTTCTGGTTTTGTTTTCTCCTGACCCACTGTCCAGATTTATGGTAAACTTCTTCCAGAGATTCTAGTATCTGGCCATAGAATGAGTCTTTGAGTGACCAATGATATCTTAAAGGTGTTTATGAGGGTCATAGCAATGCTGAACATATTTAAAAAATAAGTATTTTAGCATCTGTTAAACAGTCACTGGGACTGTTGGTGAAACAGTTCGTGAACCGTTAGGCATTTCACGAATCCCGAGCACGCCAACTGTTTGCGGCTGGTGAACTCAAATGACAATAGTTTGTGAACCGGTTCGCCAACCTTTAGCCTGTCACCCAAATAAGATCAACATGGCTCGTGAACTGTCCCTTTCTGAACTTTAAGGTTTGCGAACTGGTTCGCTAACCTTTCTGTATTTCAAAAATTTAGATATCTAGGGTTTGCATGATGGTTCGCCAACCTACTCTGATCCGAAATTACAGAAGTTCTGAATTTCTCTCTTTGATGTTCGCAACCTTCCTAAATGATAAAATCACTGCTTAGGAAATTCTTAAAGATCCACAAAATTAATTCTTGCACAATAAATTGTTTCAAACTAATATTGTTTAGGACCTACGAACGTCCAATGCTTGAATCATATTTCAATATCTTTAACAAGACAAGATTGACTCGAAATTTATTCTTTGCAATAAATCTACTAGAAGTCATGAGACATAGTCTCAAAAAGATATAAAATGGTAAAGCTCGTGAGTAAATAGAATGGTTCAAGTCTTCACATACCTTGTTGATGAAGTCTCCAATTTCTTCGTGGATCTTTAGTCTTCGAGGGTGATTTCTGATACTCATCCACCAACTTCTATACCTAGCCCGAGACTTAACTAAGAATACTAGAAATCAAGATATAGTTTTTTTCATAAAACTTGTGGGATCAACCGAGCATTGCTCTAACAATCTCCCCCGTTTTCAATTTAGTGGCAAAACTATTCAATACATATGGGTTCAAAATAAAATAAAGTTTCAGCTCAAAGTCCATTATGCTTGATTTCCTTGGTTCTTCAATATTTCCTTGAATTCTTCGTATTTCGAGTTCTTCTATGGTTATGCATGTGTTCGTTCGTCACCTTTTTTGTTAAAGATCCGTAACGATAACAACTTATGAGAATACTCAATAAGAGATTTGTTAGGATGAAAACGCACTCTACTCAATGGTTTTTATAGTATGTTACCTTCCTCGAAGTTCAATTGCACCACAACTTTGAAGCAATATTACGGTGATATGTTATCCCCCTTAGTCATTACTTACTTATTTTTGTAAAATAGGTAAACCCTATATATGATAATCAACTTCCCCTTACATAATGCTCCGAAAAGCCATATGTTTTAGTAGGATACTACTTAATAATTCTTCATCTTTTTGTCAATAAAATTGGAAAAGGAGAAAAACATGGATTATAATGAATTAAATAAAAGAGTTTCAAGACTATAAAACATATACAAGCTTTTAGTTTAGTAGATTTCACCAAGCAAACTTGGCGTCTTCATCAAGGATATATATAGGAACAAGCATCTCCTACAATTCCACATCGACCCTCCCACAAAGATTTAATGATTAAGTACAAGTTCAAAAGAACTCTCCCACATTTGATGTCATTCCCGTAAAAACAACATGAGCGATCTAACTCCAATCACAAGGTTTTTATCCAACTTTTTCTCTCTTCTCGCCAATTACGATCAAAGAAGTTAAAAATAACGATCTTAATATTAAAGGCACTAAGATACAAAATTGTGAGAAAAATAATCATCGACAAAAAATATTTTCTGGACCAGTTACAAACAAAGAGAGCAATTTATGGGATATTGACTCAACGTAAGAATTATATCTTCCATATCCATGTACGAACGTAAAGATTAAATAAGTTCACCACTTATTCCCTGGCGGTTATGCAATCAAGAAGGAAAGCAAATTCTTAGAGAACATCTTACGAAATATTTTAGCAATATATTCACAGAGTGTAATCATGGAGAGATCAATACTGAAATTTCCAAAATAGTTTACTCCTATTTTAACAAGATTTAAGAGCTTAACCTATGAGAACATATGAGATACATGTTCTAATCACCAGAAATATGATAACGAAGAACATATCTCACAAAATAAATAATACATATATATAATCCATGAGGATTAGGTATTGCGAGTCATCTTCCAAAATAGAATTTAACTGAATGAACTTTATGCAATATGATAGTATTTGGAATAGCTAATGTAACACATAAAAGAAATTAGTGTTCCTCCTTAAATAATAATAAGAATAAAAATTCCTACAAGGAGTGAACTAGTAAAAATAAAGGAAAGAAACATCTGATTAGATACTAGTAGAAACATCATTGGATTTAAGGCATTTGAGTTTGTCTTCAACAACATCCACGAACTCTACAGGGAAAATCTCTTCATTCAGAAGATCACTGACATACGATTCATGAGAACAGGGTCAAAAGTAACCTTTTTCAACTTAGTTCTTAGGATATCTTGACTTTTCAAGGCTTCAACAAGTTTTATCTTTGCTTCTTCAAATTGTTTAAGAAAATCATAAACAACATTAGCAGAGATCATCTCTTTTTGCTCTACATTTTGATGGTCATATGCAAAGCAACAATTGACTTTAAGATGATCCTCAGTAGCATTAGAGTCTTCAACTTCATCTCCTACCAGAGTTCTTTTATTTTTACCTTTTTTCCAAATACCACTGTAGTTTTTATCAAGAACTCCATCAATCTTTTCGTATGACACAACTGAGTTCTTATGCTTTTCCTTGAAGGTGTAAGATAACTACCTATGAGATCATTGTAACCTATTTTCATGAAGTTCATGCTAGCAAGTTGAACAGTTTCCTCAACTGGTAGATTCCTCATAATGATTTCTTATTGGAACCCGTATTTTTTAGGGATCTTTAAGTTCTTAAATTTTGGGCCACTAATCTTGTTCTTTTTTCTATTGGTTGAGTAGGTTGAAATAACATTCCTGGAAGCTGCCTTGGTATGTAAAACAGTATTCTTCATTTTCAAACCTAGTAGTTTCGAATTTCAAATGTCAGTTACTCCTTTTAAGATGAAATTCAAGGTATCTTGAAGGAACTCAAATCGATTGTTCTTCAATCTAAGCTTGAAGTTCCTTTGAACATATCCTTCTGTATTACAGAAGTAATAAAGCTTCTGAGTTCTGATGGAATCAGAAGGAGCGACCTTGGCATGAGAACTTCCAGAAGAGTTTTTCCTTCTTGGAGAGACATTTTTTCTTGGTCAGAGAAACTTAACTGATCATCCCTTGTCAAAGTAATTACACTTTGAGTATAGACTTGTAAAAGAGATTTAATTACGCTATCATGAGTACTATTGGAAATCACTTTCTCGAACTCCTTTATTTTCACCGAAGCCATAGATAAGGCTAATTTTTCATATTCACAAACGCTACATGGAGATGGAGAAGTTTCCAGTAAACGTTGCAATTCCAAGGCATTTTTGTCTAGCTGTTACTCAAGTGAAATAATTTGCATATCCACTTCATCCTTTTCTTCGAAAAAAATCCTTATTCGTGAATCCTTTTCATTAACCTTACAAATAGGATTTTTGACATTGTTTTTAAATATGTTGATCTCAGAAGCCTGAATCCTAAGTTGTTTAAGAATCTCAGTGCTTTTCTTGGATGCTTCCTTTTCTACTTATGAGTCGGACTCATCAGTAAGATAGTAGGGATAACAATTATCATCAATTGGTTGTTCAAATGGAACATAATTTTCATTTAATCTTGAAAGTGAATGAGATCGGACGTCATTGATAGAATCCATAAAGACAGTTCTTTCAAAAACTGGTGATACGTTATCAGAGATCACATTCTTGTCATAACTCGGATCGCCACAAACACATACTTGTTAGGCCTAAGGGTGTTTGCCTGCTCTGATACCAATTGAAAAGGATAGGATACAAGTACACCACCAACTTTTTCATCTGGTAACCTGTATGGAAAAAACCTAATACAACTGCAAGTAGACCAACTTAATGATCCTTGACAATATGTATATAGAGTTTATATCTTTATCTTTTATCAACCAGAAAGTCTAGACAATAGAATCCATCAACCTGATTGTTAATAAGAGTACTCGGACGATCTCAAAAATTAGTATCCAAGACCAATCTAGTAATATCCAAATATCCAGATTCAAATTTTGTCAAGTATCAAACTTGTTATTTATCTTTCAAGATACAAATTCTGCAATAAATAAGTCTCGTAATCGATCTTAATTATATGGATGCATCTACTAGAACTGAATATGTACTACTTGTGTAAATCCTATTATAAAGATGAAAAAAATATAATGTGGAACACTAGAAGTTTTGTTAACGAGGAAACCACAATAGCAGAAAATCCCTGAGACCTCTTCCAGAATTGAACACCAAATTATATTAAGCCGCTACAAACACTAGCCTACTACCAGACTTCATATTAGAATGTAGTTGAGACCAAATCCACCATCTAAGCGATTCAGTTATAATCGTGCTCCTTACGTCTCTTGAACCTCGCAAGGCTCTACGCAATTTATTCACTTAGCTAACGTCTTTTACAGCTTAAGAGTTGCTTCAACCTTAGTGAAAAATTTTCATACCAATTTGCCTCTAAAAGCAAGATCGGGATACATGAACTATTAAGGTAAAGAGAGTCGGACCTGGACTCACGAATCCCCAAGTGAAGTCTGTAAGTCGTAGACCTAATTTTATCAGAGGAAACCTATATCAATAAAGGACGACTCTAGCAATCAACTAGGACATAAAGTCTTAGGATTGAATTTCCCAGTTGAAAGAGCATCTTTATTTATAAATGTTCAAGACTGGAGGTTGCTTAGAATTCAAGCTAAGATAACTTGAGATTTAAGCAAACAGTTTTCATGTTTAGATGAAAATCTAATTAGGATTTCAAGTAAGCATGTGAGAAGTTAGTCTTGAAATTACATAGAAGAATATACACAGTGGTCCAGTTACGGAACCGTGTATTATGACCGTTCTTTGCAAATATGTCTTATGGCCTATTAAGCAATATGATGTTCATTAAATACTTAAGAATTTAATCATAATCAGCATACACAAGGTGTTTTAGTGATCGTTGATGTCTTAGAGGTGTTTATGAGAGTCATCGTTATGTTAAACATATTTAAAAAAAAATTCTTTGAGAATCTGCTAAACATGCACTGAGACTTTTGGTGAAACGTTCATGAACCATTAGGCAGTTCATGATCTTAAGCACTATATTTCGTGAACATGGTTCGCCATTTGTTTGCAGATTGTGAACTCAGATGATAACCGTTTGCGAACAAGGTTCGCTAACTATTATCCTGACACCAAAATAAGATCACCACGGTTCGTGAAACGGGTTGGTAAACTGTCCCCTTCTGAACTTTAAGTTTTGTGAACCGGTTCGCTAACAATGTTGTATTTCAGAAACTCGGGTACATAGGCTTTGCGAGATGGTTTTCCAACCTACCCTGAGACAAAATTACAGAACTTATGAATTTCTCTCATGATAAAATCATTGCTTGGACAATTTTCAAATAATCAAAAAAATTAATTCTTGAACGATAAATTATTTCGAACTAATATTGTTGAGGACCTATGAACATCCAATGCTTGAATGGTATTTCGAGATGTTTAACAAGGCAAGCTTGACTCAAAATTTCTTCTTTGCAATAAATGTACTAGAAGTCATACGACGTAGTCTTAAATAGATATATTGGTAAAGCTTGTGAGTAAATAAAATGGTCCAATTTTTCATACCTTGATTATGAAGTTTTCCAAATGTCTTCGTCGATCTTCAGTCTTCGAGGGTGATGTCTGATGCTCAACTACCTACTTTTGTACCTAGTCCGAGACTTGACTTAGTAGACTAGAAATCAATATATAGTTTTGTTAATATAACATTGACAACAAGCTTGAGATGTCAAAGCTTTTAGGTTCAGCCGAGCAGCGCTCTAACAATAACTAAAGGGCATCAAACGGGATTTTTGCTAGAGGCAATAGTCAAAAAGTCCTCACTTAGGTTGAAGCAACTCCTAGGCATGTAGAGGACGTCAACTAGGGGAATCGTGTTGCGTAGGGTCTTGTGAAACCCAAGAGATATAAAGAAGCACAACCAAAGTTTAATTACTCGTAAGGTCTATTCGGTTTCAACTACAGTACAATTCGAAGTCTGATAGAAACTAATGTCTGTAACGGTATTATACAGTGTGGTATTCAAGTTCTGGACTGTGTCCTAAGATTTTTATGCACATAACAGTTTTTATCGTTAACAAAACTTTTGGTATCTTGTGTTATTTCTTTCCGCATTATATTTTTTATCTTTATAATAGAAGTATCATAAGTAGCGCGTAAATAGCTTAGATAGTTTCTGAGCCTAAAATACTATATAAAATCTACAAGATTTATTCTTGAGAATTCGTATCTTGAAAGAATGGTTATAAGACTTGTTCTTGTTGGGATTCGTCTATGTAACAGTTGTGGTACATATTAGGTCATTACTTAGATATAAATTTTTGATACTGTCTAAGTAAAACTTGTCTACATATCATCTATCGGATCTTTATTATTGATATGTGCTGCTGACTATAACAAGTTTGTCATTACAATTTTCTAAACAAAAAGTTGATGGTATACTTAATACCCTCTCCTTTTTAATCCTCAACTAGAACATGAAAGTACCAGTATTAACATTATAGCATGTAGAGATACCTCTGTTTATAATGATGAACATGACTTGGTAGATTACAAACAAATCTAGGTTCGTAAACTTGTTTGAATATTTAAGAATTGCTTTGTAACCAAGCAAGATTACTTTTCCATATAAAATGTTCATGTATGCATGTGATAAGTTTGCTTTGAATCACAAAGAATAAATGTGCAACCGTATATTAATCGAAATACACATTACCCACCAAGTGGTTAAGCGGAAATAATGGTTAATTTGTTATGGAACCGACAAGCATAAATTGGAGTATTATGACATAAGACCAAAATTAGTTCGTTAACAGTCCAAAAAAGTTCATGAATAATTAGTCTTCTCGTAACTTAAAAAAATTGTATCTGATAAGTTCGCGAACTGTCCAAAATGGTTCATGTACTCAAATACAAAAAATATCCAGGATCCTTTCAAAACCAACCAGTACGTGAACTATCCAAAATGGGTTATCTACTCAAATACAAAAAATATCCATGATACTTTCCAAACCAACCAGTTCGCAAACTGAGCAAATCAGTTCATGAACATAAAACTAACTTGAAAATTCCTTGTGAACTTAATATGCAATTGTGATATTTCGAAAACTTAATTATTCTCAATCTATTATGTAACGAGTTCTATATTGCTAGAATTTTCTTGTAATATTTATCGTAATCCTAAATTCATATGACATGTCTCAGTAGATAGACTGGTAGATAATATAAGTAAATAGACTATATTTATCGTAATTCACTCTTGTTGATCGCTAGTCTTCACATATCTTTGTTGATGAAGTTTCTGTTGACGTCGTTGTTCTTCAGTCTTTGATCTTTAAGGTCGATTGGTGAATTATAATACTCTTCTACCATGCTCTATTCCAAGTCCAAGACTGACTCTAGTAGACTATAAATAGAGATGTAGTTTTTATCTGCTAAATTTGATGACAAACTTAATAAATCAGAACTTGTGAGTTTGACCGAGCGATGCTCTGACACGTCAGTTATTAATACTTGTGAACTTAAGAAGGAAAAACAGATAATATGAAGACTTTAGTATCATAGGAACATTATCAAAAAAAAAAATAATATCCAAATGATGAGTTACATGAGGTATCTGTATGAGTAATAACTACACCTTCATTATTTACATCTTGAACCTCCTTAGTAACCATCATAAACATATGAAACTCAGATTCGTCGTAAAATAATGTGGATACTGGGACTAGT
The DNA here is from genome assembly GCF_003573695.1 of Papaver somniferum. Taxonomy (NCBI): domain Eukaryota; kingdom Viridiplantae; phylum Streptophyta; class Magnoliopsida; order Ranunculales; family Papaveraceae; genus Papaver; species Papaver somniferum. Next base: position 98,468,193 of record NC_039368.1, read on the forward strand.
ATTAGCATGCTAGTGATTTCCACCCTTGATATTAATTATAGCTAGCATATCAATTTGATTTTGTGGATTATTAACATTCCGATAGACATAAGATATATGCTTACATTTTGGAGATCAAAAAAAACTTTATTACAAACACCTTAATATGCCAGAAGTAGATGATAGATGTTGTTTTAGACCAACTGATAAAGCAAATTTAGGTATATGATGTAATTGAAATTGGATTCCTTTGAGGAGTGAGGAATTGAAGGATAAATAATCCTCTAGCACGAGCATGATAGGATGGAGAATAAGAAATATGTCGAGAATTAGCAACAAATACCTTGATATCTACTTTGGGGAGAAAATTCTTTTGTTTCTCCAATAACTATCTTTTCATTAAAATTTTTTATATGTTGTTCCCCTTGAAGACAAAAGAGGATGGAAAATGCATATTCAAGCTGGGAAATTGATAGAATCAGATCCAAAGTCATTAAGTATAGCAATTATTAGTTCATCATCAGAAGCTTTATAAATAATTTCATGCCATTCATCAACAACCTTCTTAATTTCACTTGTAATTGGAAACAGTAGTGAACCAAGTTTGGTTGGTTGAAGTTTAACATGCAGCTGAATAAAAAACTGTAGGTAAACTTCAAGTAAATCTTTCCCTAATATTCCTATAATTCAATAGAAGAATCATCACCAACAATGAAAGATATAACGGTATCATAAATCGAAGATTGAATCCAGAGAATCAAAGTTGCATTATCATCATGCCAACCAGTATATGATGGATTGCAACATCGTTTGTCTGATTGCCTCAAAAACCTTAAAACTACTTTAGTAAAAGGAGAATGAGAGATTTCATGTCATATGATTGTCTTCCTTAATCAAAATAATGTTGGAGATATGACTGAGTGGAATATACGCAATCTGGATTCATAATGAACCAAAACAGAAAAAAAAGTAACACATAAGAAGGATAAAAAAAAATGAATGAAAAACTTTGTTGAATAAACTTGAAAAAGTAATCAATCACCATTATGGTGATTCTTACATCGAAAGATTGTTTGTACTCGTGATACCGTGATAAAAATGACAATTTTTTTGTTATGTTACCAAAAGATTGTACAGTCATAACAGGTAAGAAAATACATTATAAGATAAAGGAAAAAGAGAGAAAATACAACAACCTCTAACAACCTTTACCCTTGGGACACATGGATTGATTATCAAACATAACCTAGTTGTCTAAGAGTGTACAAAAAGCATAACTTTAGTGCGTCACCATTAGCATTAGTGATCAGTCGATCTCGCATGCGTTTCTATCTCAAGCATGTTTGTCAATGTTAGTGATCAAAACTATAAGCCTTGATTTCTAGCCTATTTATAGATGTCTCGGACTAGGACATAGATAGTGTAGTTGAGCTTAGATCTCTCAGCGTTCATCATTTGAAGACGAAGAACTACTAAGGGGATCTTGTGGAACTTCATCAACAAAAGGTATGTGGAGACTTAAACTCATCTATCACTTGGAAAGTCTATTTCTTCTCTATCTCCTATATTGAGACATAAGTCATGTTATGATATAGTTTTCTATTATACACATTTGAGATTTCGAGCTGAGTTTATCTCGCTTATATATTTCTCGAAATATGTGTTGGCAAGCTTTCACTTTAGCCATGTTCATCTTACATTCGTGATGAAAGTCCGAATAAGATCATATGAAAATTGCCGCGTTACATCTAACATGGTTTGTGTGATACAATGATGCTGCCTTGGAATGTTTCATTATGATAATTTCAATAACTTAAAAATCGCTTTGACGAAAAATAGTTTGTGAAAAACAATTATATAACGTCCTATAAGAAAGTTTCAATGATTGAAATTAAGAGTTGATGAGATAACATTCCTTGGATATAAGCATATATAGTGTGTTCACACATTAGTGTATAAATCCATAAACCGAGAACCAAATGTATGCATATGTGTGTATACAAATTGGTGAAGGGGACAAGAAAAGTATGCGTACCCGTACGCATACTGGTAGAAGTCTTCGAACCGAAAATAACTGCTAGGTTTAGGAATTACAAACTCCTAAACTAATCACCTTAAGTATGCATACCTGTACGCATAGTGGTAGGAGTTTTCGAACCGAAAATATCTGCTGAGTTTGGGAATTACAAACTCCTAAACTGGTCACCATAAGTGTGCTTACCCGTATGCATACTGGAGGAAGTTTTCCAACCGAAAATTTCTGTTGAGTTTGGAAACTTAACAAACTAAAATCTGGTTGCTTAAGTACACATACTTAAGCTGGTTATTTTGTTAAATCGGTCAGTTCATGAACTTAAACATTTAAACCTTAAAGAATGCAATCTTTGCAAACCATGGCTATAATGTTCATGATTGATTCAAGTGAATCAAATCGATTTTATTTCGATTGTATCTTCTATGCAATTTAACAACTCTTTAACTAGTTTCATTTGAGTCATTTGAACTAGTTATGGATAAGATGAATAAGGTTAATATGAGAGTAACCATGTGGCTAACCTCGGTTAACTATTTAATGAGCCAACATGAGTGTACACGTTTGGGTACGGTTCATAAACCTAAATGAGGGTACATTTCATTTGTGTGTAACAAGCTAAGTTCAATCTAACGGTTGAAAGATATTAGCTTGTTTGAATCAGGTTTTTCATGTAGCAGTGATTATTGAATGCTTTGTTACCAAGGTAACTTGGATTGCAAACCCTGATTTGAAAACTATATAAAGGATAACTCTAACAACTGGGAAACCTAATCCCCACACCTCATGTGTGATACTAGTTGTATAGCTAGAGTCGATTCTCCTTTAACCTTAGGTTTCTTCTCGAGACCCAATAGGTTAACGACTTGAAGACTTCATTGGGATTGTGAAGCCATACTGATACTACTTCTCTTGTAGTTGTGTGATCTGATCTTGTTGTTTATATCGTACGAGTACAATTGTAAAATTGGCTTGAGATTTATTTCTCCGATAGGAAAGATAGAAAAGTAGTCACAAACAAACTTCGTCTCATCGTTTGTGATTCCACAATATCTAGTTTCATCATCATAGGATTTAGATTATTGTGAAGTGATTGATAACACTGGGCTGTTCTTCAGGAATATAAGTCTGGTTTATCAATTGGTTCATGTTCACCTTGATTTATCAAAAGACGGAACAAAAATTCTTGGGTATTTCTGTGGGAGACAGATTTAATCATTCCTATAGACTTTTCTGTGTGAGACATATTTGTTTATAAAGTCTTCGACTTTGGGTCCTAGCAACTCTTGGTTGTGGGTGAGATCAGCTAAGGGAATCAAGTACGTAGTATCCTACTGGGATCAGAGACGTAAGGAGCGCAACTGTACCTTGAATCAGCGTGAGATTGATTAGGGTTCAACTACAATCCTGTCCGAAATTAGTTTATAGTAGGCTAGTGTCTGTAGCAGCTTAATACAGTGTGGTGTTCAAACTGGACTAGGTCCCTGGGGTTTTCTTCATTTGCGGTTTCCTCAATTAACAAAATTCTGGTGTCTGTGTTATTTCTTTTCCGCATTATATTTTGTTATATAATTGAAATATCACAGATTGTGCGTTAGATCAATCAATTAGAATATCCAACCTTTGGTTGTTGATTTACATTGATTGACACTTGGATATTGGCCTTTGGTACGATCCAAGTTATCTCTCTTGTATTTAATTAGACTCGCAGATTTCTATTTTCTTGAGTAAGAATTAAACCGAGAGATAGAGATATTATACTCTTTGATATACTTTACTCTAGATTGAGTCTGAATGTCTAGTTGATTTTCTAGAAAGTATGTTGGAGTAAGTCCTCTCAGATTTCCAAACGAATTGTTGGGTGTGGTTGTTAGACCCCCGCATTTTTCAATTGGTATCAGAGCAGGCAAACACTATAAACCTAATAAGTTTGAGTTTGATTGATCCTTAAAAATTTACCCTATGGGAAATTTCTTTGGAAAACTTGCTCTTGGCATCTGTAACGCACGCCAGAACTTCTTAAAGATTGTTCGAAGATTATTATCGACTAAAAATCTGGTTTCTCATAATAATCTCAGTTCATCTACGTTTTAAAGGAAAAATTAAAAATAATGAAAGGTTGAGAAAGCGTTCTTTAAGCTCAAAGATATGGAATCTCACTAGATTAACTCTTAATCTTTTTGAGGAATATTTTCGAAATAGATCAGTTGATAAAGATCTATTTAAAGCTTTTGAAAGCGTTTTTAGATTCTTAGAAAAACTTAATTCCGTTAAGTCTAAGAATCAGTCCGATAAAAGTTCGAAACATGGGAAATCATGCAATCATGGTGTACGAACTAAACTTTCTGTCAACACAAGTAGACCCAATAAAACAGGTTCACATGTTGTTGATACAGTTTCAAGATATCGGAAAAACCTTCTTTCTGGTCAAATGAAAAGGAAGTTAGATAGAAAGCCCTAGTAACCCTGATTATCATCATTACTATGATTATATCACTGGGACTGTTCACAAATATCAACCAGGAATTGTGCATGAAAATCTCTATGCACAAAGTCCCCCTTGGTAACAAGTATGGCTCTACCCCATTTGTATATATTTCTTGAAATGGGGCAAGTAATGGTTCGATTTGTGTACAGTTGGGTTAAAAGTTGTTATTCTGTTCTTCTAGGATTTTCGAATAAGCTTTCTACTGCATCTGTCTCAAATTTTCACGGGATGCACTACCTTGATGTGCGAACATCAAAGAAATTCCACATTCCTTTTGTAGGTCGCACTTCATAAACGGGTCCAAGCCTATTAGTGGGTATATATAGAAGAAAGTACGCGTACCTTCTTCTTCATCCCATCAGTTGTATATGGGGAAAAACGGTTCGCCGGTTTTGGGGAATGAAGAGATGACCAAGTGTGCATGACTCTTCAACCGAGAAAACTGCCTATCCTCAAACAGATGTATTGCACGGAAGTAATTTTAAGTTGGAGAGATCAATATGTAGTACTCTAGCCTAAACCAAGTCAATGGCCGTTCCAGAGTCAATTCGGTCACAAAGAGGGAGACGGGTTTATATGTAGGAGGAAAGCTGAGAATTGTGTGGGATTAACGATTGATCAAGGATTTTGGATGTGTTGAAGGATTCTGCAAAAATGGTGAACTGCTAAAGTTTTGAATAAATTCTGATGGATTGATGAATTTCTGAGAGTGGTGACTCGGAAAATTCTGTGTTAGACGTTGTATGTCCTCTCAATCGCCGATTCAAAGACTTGTTTATATTTCCGGAATAGTAAACACATTGATCCCTGTAAGTGTGATGGTTTCTTGAGTGGAAGAGTGGGAAAGTGGGAGATCGTGGTCAAATCAGTTCCATGTCGTGTGGTAACTTGATTACTTGTCCACTCACCACTTTGCTAACTTCCTAAACCGGTTGCACAACTTACACACATTTCTCATCGTGGATGAACACACGTGCCGTAGGCCTCTAGACCAAAATCCTAGTGAATATCCCCCATGTGACATGATTGATGTCTCATGAACGCGGAGTCTGCAAGGAAGACATGGATTAGTTGGTTGATTGTTGACTGATTTAGACAGTGGGTCTAAATATTGTTGAGTTGAGCATGATTGTAGAATACTCTAGAATTCATGAATTGAACACGTCTGTGATATGTAATTCCGCCGTGACGTGTAATTCTTGTGTAACTGTTGATAAAAAATCAACATGATGATGAACAAAGAAAATATGGTTTGCGTGATGAATTGTTGAATATTGATAGTTGGATCGATATTGAACAGATGATCAAGTATTGCACATTCAGTGAATTAGTGGCAGTGTGGACATATAATAATTAACTAAAATATCGGTAGCTAGACCAAATATTGTATAATTAATTTAGATGTTGATTGCAGGATCAATCATAAAATCATTAGTGTTTGAACCTGCTCAAAATTGTAGTTTGTTGAGCGTTTGTTCAAAACCCTAATTTTTGATGAATTGCTGAAAAAGGGTCACCGTGTAAAAATAGGTCACCGTGTAAAGGGAGGACCGATCACATGGGATAATGGACGACCATGTGGCACCTAAGTGCTCAAGTGAGCATGCACCAAAGTCCTTGTTGACGAGCTGGTGAAAAGAATGATTAAATGCTGATTTAATCATTTACTAAAATAGTGCTCGACTGATCATTAGGTGGAAAACCTAATTCATGGAGAAGTGAGGGAACGGCCAAGAGATGATGGGGCTGGCCTCTGGTGGTCACGGGACCAATCATGGTCGTTTGACAAATTCCCAGTCGGATGGGAAGAGTTTGGGCCCAATATATGTGCAATTGAGCAGATTAGGTCAAGAATTGAACACATGTGTGGGACCGGCTTTGTGAAAACCCTAGGCCGTTCTTGGCCGGTCCAGAACACATTCCCGCATCGCCACGATGTCCGCGTCTCGATTTTGAAAGTTTAGGAACTCCCTGACATGCGTTTGAGCAACATTGTGGATTCTCAGAAGAGTTTCATCTTGACTGAAATTCTTGATTTTTTGCTCGAATGAGCATGTGTGCTCATTTGATCAATATTTTGTAAATATTAAAATAGAAATGATTTAATATTTTATATTGTCGTGAGTAGCTATCCAGTCGTGTGACCATGTCGGCGTGTAGTTTTTTCATGGTTTGAGCAATATTTTGAGAAAATATGAAGAAACCATGATTTTTGTTCAAGTGAGGAGTTTTCCTGAGTTTAAGAAAATAATTATGAAAATAAGGATTGCAAGGTGTGGGACTGGACACGGCTACGGCATAGCCGGCTGGCTAGGTGGCTCGGTCCCGAGACACCCTTCTTTATTTTATTATTTTTCGTGTCACCGTGAAGATATGAAGAAAACCTGAGTTCTTCTCAACACGGAAAAGTTACTTGGATGAAGGAGTCTTCATAAAAAATAATAAAAATAAAAATTACGAGGTGTGGAACCGGTCAGGGCTAGGGCATGGCCGGCCGGCTAGGTGGCCCGATCCCGCATATATTTCCTTATTTTATTATTTTTCGTGACCCGTAAAAATATGGAGAAACCCTGAGTTTTGCTCAAACAAGGAAATTTGATGAAATGAGAGAATTTTCATGAGTTCATGAAAACAAGTGGACAGAAAAAATAATGAAAAGAGCGTGGGGGACCGCTCACGGCGGCATGACCGGCCGACCGGTGGGCCCGGTCCCTAGGCGCCTCTTTTATCATTTTAGTATTATTTTCTCTTTCCTATTTTGTGTAGGATTCCTCATTTGTCCATATTTTTGGATGATCGTTTGTGCATTATTGTTGAGTACACTTGCACCATTTTACTGGGGCTTACACGGCGATAATCCTGATGCCCATTTGTTGAATATTTATTACTAATCCATGAAATTCAGTGGAGAATTGTTCATGAAACAGAGCAATAATGTGTTGAGTATTTATTACTAATCCATGAAATTCAGCTGGGGAATTCAGGGAACGGAGTAATAAAATAAAATGGTTATCTATTACTAATCCCTGAATCCAACTGGGGAGTTCAGGAAAAAATGAGATATAATAGATTATTTTCTAAGAATTCAATGGCAAATGTCACGGTAGAATTAATCTATTGTGGAATCGAGATATGAGATGGTTGTAGCATCATACTCGTTTTGAAATGTGCATAGTCAGGGAACAACGCGCCACGTTGTTAACGTCCTGAAGGAGTTTTTTCCCCTCAACAATCATGTATGGAGAGCCTCCTGAATCCATACACGGTCTCTCTACATAGTGAGGGAACAACGAGTGTCGTCGACGTCCTGAAGGCGTTCTGCCCTCTCAACAGATGATCGTGTATGGAGGACCGCCCAATCGTTCTTCTACATAGAGGGGGCACGATGAAATGCACAACATCAAATGCTCAATGAGTGGGAGGCCTTTCGAGAATCATGTTCACCGTGGCTCTAAGAGGTACTCGATCAGAGGTCGTGAAAACGGTTCACGGGTTGTAAAATATGAATCGTCACATGCGTTCCTGAAGCCGGGTCAGAAACATGCAGTATAATGATTTTACAATTTTGCCCTTTGTCGAAAATCCACCATCAACATTAAGTCCCCTGCTTAGTGAGGGACAGTCATGTGCCGCAGTAAGCATTAGATAGTGATCTTCTACGAGATGAGTAGCGGAACTCAGTCGTACAAAGGTATTTTCAGAATCCCCGATTTGCTCCAATGGTGTCATATGCAAGCAAATGCTCAGGTGAGGATATCTTGACGATGTGATAAAATGTCGTCTCGTGGTCGCGGCGAGATGAAGCACCGCTGATTTGGACGGTTGGAAGCCCAGTTTTGGTTGGCTTAGTGTTTACCGGCCCGACCCAAAATGGAAGTCCTTGTTTTATTAGATTTTTGGAAATAAATTAATATAAAAGGGAAGAAACCCTAAAATTTCTTTTTATTTCTCATTGATTGACCGACCATTCCTTCCTCCACCTCTTCACGTCGAGCAACAGGAGAAGAAAGTTTTCATGCCGGAAAACAGTCACCGGCGACGACCGGCACCGACAAGTGCGCCGATTTTTTTTTTGTTGTGTATTTTCATGAGTTGTTCACAAAAAAAAAAAATCATACTGGTGTGTATGCATGCGTAGGTTTTACGAGAATTTGTTTGAGAAAATATAGACCCATTTATTCGTTAGTTCATGAAACGAGCAACAATTCTTAATATGAAAGAGATATGTAAACCCTTGAGTAGATATAACTTAGTTGCAGTAGAGAAAATTTTGTTTATGAGGTTTCATGAAAACAAGACTTTGTTGTGAATATGGAGGTTTTTTCACAAATAGTAAAAAAAACCTTGTTACGTAAATAAGTGCTCGATTGAGCACGAAGGATTTTTTTTTTAGAAAATAAATCACATAATAAGTTTTTTTTTAAAGTGCGTTAGTTATTTTGCTCACGTAAAATATTATATATATATTTTTTTTCGTGAGTTGTTAATTTTGCTAGCATAAAATTTGGTTTTGTGTAGTTGTTGAAAACAAGTAATATTTTTGCGAACCCGTAATTTTGTAGTGTATGTACACATGGTAGAAAATCAGTGATTTGTTCACATAAAGAGAGTATGTGAGTTATCCATAATTTCGTCAGGTGTTGACTTTAAATAATGGATATTCCTCGCCTTCGCAGGTTTGAAGGAGTGAGCAAGTTTTGGGGTTTTACATTGTTATCACTACAGTTCGCGAAATCGTAAACAGGTAAAAATTGAGGATTGCCATTTTTGTATATACTAATGTGAGCATCCTGGTTATTTTGCCGCACTTTAATTCCATTGTGTTGATGAAATTTGCGCATGAATGTTACAATAACTCTCAAAGATGACTGATTCTCGTAACAGTATTTCCGAAGATGATGCTTCTAGGGAGGAGAACTCCAGTGAAAGTGCTTCCACAGATGGATTATCCAGCAATGATGATTCTGAGACTTCTACGGAAGAAGAAGAGACTCGTAAACTTAGGAACATTCCAAATATGAATGATGAATTCTTCGTATTTTGTATAGACCGGAAAAACGTCCCACAGGTTCCTCGTTTCAGCTGCTTATAAATCCCAGGAGTACTATAAATTGGTATCCCCTCAGGCAACAATTCGGTTCTGTTTGCCTGGAGGACACTTTTTGGCTTTTCAGATAGAATTTAAGCTTTCGCGAAAGCCTTTGACAGTTTTTCTAGATGGGCACGAGACACGTTGGGTTATGCTCACGTGAGAGCCATGTTGGACCGTGCACAAGTAACTCGAGCAATTCAGGCTGCCGGAGAATTGGTCATTTCCCATGATGCACGAGGTATGACGGCTTTGGTTGCATGATTGTGCATTCCTACTCATACTTTCATATGCAGGTGCAGAGAGTTTTCTATCACTTCAGAGGATGTAGTTGCTTTGTTGCATATCCCGGTTACTGGTAATTTTCCTGGAGAGCTCTCAGTAAAGGAGACTACGATTTCTGATGCATTGAAATCTATGATGCACGAATTCAACAAGTCATCCAAACTTTGTTAAATTCAGTGGTTGAAATACTGGTGGCCGAGAGATAGAGCTCCTGAAGGACCCGTTGATGGCGTACTGACCGTTGCTGCTTTCTTGTGCTTATGGCTCTCCAAAGACGTTCTTGAAGATAGTGGACATTTGTTGAAGCCATTTGTGATTCCTTTCGCTACCAAGATGGCTAAAGGTGAGAAGCTTCCTATCGGTATCCTGTTTTTGGGTTCACCATTTTCCAATTTGGACTCCCTGGTCATAGATTCCCGCATTTCTGATGGCTTCATGAAATTGAAACATATGTTAATACGATGTTTCTCCAAGCCTTGGTGTGGGATCACTTTGAGAAGTATGCCCCGACTCCTCGTAGCATTTTGCAAGGACCAAATATTGACACTCGCCATGCCTTCCTTGAGAAATATAACATTCGGATCATGCGTTGGTCCACGAAAAAGCCACGACGCAAGAATCACCTCACCAGTGTTTTAGACATTCGTGTCTGTGTCCAATTTTTTTCCTTGGGTGTCGGTTCCTCATATTTTTTCGAAATTGATCATTTTCAATACTGTTGAAGAAAATGTCACCTTGAAATCCGGTGTTGGGCTGAGTGAAGGAGAGAAATATTTCGTGTTGAGTTGCACTCCCGGTCATCTAGTATCAGTAATGCATGGAGAGTTCCAAATGGAAGAATATAACATTAACAGGGCAGCTAGACAAATGGGTCTTGACCAGTGTTCTCCAGGTCATCAAAAAAATAAGCCGACTATTGAGTATAAAGGCTCATCTACATTGCACGCACGTATAAGGAAATAATTACTTGGTTCCCTGTTCCAACCGAATGACTTATCCAACTCAAGGCTACGTTGATTTCTGGCGTGAGCAACTTGAGCGTTTACATAAGTTCACAATGGATATTAAGTCCCCGGTACGAAAGTTTTTTTCTGCTAATGTGATTTCTGACCGGCCAAGATTGAAGTATCTCTCCAGTGGTGATAAAATAAATACATCTCCAGAATGCTCACAGGTAAGCATTTTCCTTACGATTTTCAGTGAGAGCATAATAACGTGCCTTAATTATTTCATTACTTCTCGTAACAGGATGGACGCGTCATAAGATCTCGGATCCATGAAGAATTCTCAGAGGTGCAAGACAGTCCCCAGGGTGGAGAAGACAGAAGTAAGGTGAAGTACAAAATGATATCAAATAATGTGCAGTCCCCAGCCGCTTCCTTGGTAAGTTGTTAACATTTTTTTGTAACAACTTTCCATGTCCGTAAAATTAGGATCATAAACAAATGTTTGTTAAATTTTAGAATTTTACTCCATCGATCATTGACGGTCTTCGTTTTGCTCCTGGTCAAACAATTCAGGAATCCAGCGTTGACATAGAAGTCGATGTAAGTATCCCTTTTTTGTGCAGACAATCATAGTACCTCTTTGGATGAATTAGTAATACTCGTTGTCGATGTGTCCAGGAGGAAATTTTTGTGTACAAGCATCATGTTGATAAAGCACACTCTTCTTTGAGGCATGGGGATAAGGAGAATTCTCAAAACCCGGAACCGAACGGAGATAGCGGCGTTGCTAATGGTGATTTCGAAATTACTGAGCCTTCAAATGACTTAGAAACTCCCCAAGTAAGTATATCTCCTGTAATTTCTTCATAGAAGTATGAAATTGCTGACTTGTGAATGAATGAATGAGAATCCATGTGAGTATATGAGAAATTTTGCCAAAATATGTCACCAGAAAATTTCAGACTTTTGTCTTTTATTACGCTGTAGAATCTTTGTCTGACGTCATATTTCCGCGGTCTGCATATGAATTTTCATGCCCAGGAAATTTCTAAGTTTTTTAAAGAAGATTTTTGAGTTTTGAGCATGTTTAGGGCCCGAAATAGACGAAACAATAAACTTCCAGGAGACTTTTCAGAATTTTCCAGACCGTATGTTGTCCAATGTTTTGGCCACATCTCTCTGCTCATTTATCCGATTGTTACGAAATTTTGATATGTTGTAGAGAACATCCATAGAAAGAGAATGGTATATGACTAAACCTTAGATTATTTACCAATTTCTCCCAGTTCGTCATCTTATATAGGGCAGTATAAAATTTCTTCAGACGGGCTTGTTGAAAAACGTGTTTTATGACTTTTACACCATTTTCCCATGCCTTGGATGTATAGTAAAGAACTTAGATAGTGTTACTTTACTCACATGCTGGATTTTATGATTGTCTATGGTTTTCATGCTTGGATTGCTCTAATCCCATGTAATCTTCACATTAGGTGCCAAACGTCGAAGTTGGGAATAGCGGAGCAAATAATGATGATTTGAGAAACTTCGTAGTTGTTGATAATGAGACAACCACCCCTGAACTTCAAGGCAATGAGATGCTTGTAGTTGATACTGTTGAGGCGACTGAAAATCCAATTGTGACATCTTTAGAAATGGAGGAAACCGAGTCGAGAATGGAAGAAACTGCTCCAGAAGAGACCGTGCCTATGACTGTTGACGCTGCTCCAGTAATTGAGAACCGCGTGATACTGCATGAATACCCTAATGTGTGGATTTTTTTTGATCCTTCATTCGGTGAGCCACTCCCTTACCACACGTCAGTTGGTGGATTTAGTGTTCCCATCGGATATGCTGCTATGTACGAAAAGTTATGGAAGATGTATGGCCATATCGTTGTCACCAAGGATCCGGAACGTAGTTACTTCTTAACTAGGCAAGTAGAAACTATCTTGCGTGTTGTGGACGACATACGGACGAGAGCTAGGAGCATTGTTACTCAAGATGTACTTTCAGATTGGGAGTAAAACTTGAAGAAAGCTGAGGAACTCAGCTGCAACTTGAAGTGGCTTTGTCAGAAAGTCGATGCCATCAAGGGTGCAGTAGAAAAAAATACACCTTTCACCAGTGATGCTGTGATGAAGAAAATGGACCAGATTGCTGAATTGTCGGAGAAGATGGAGTTGGAGAAGGCGGCTTTGCAGGTATTGGAGAATGCAGAGAAGCAGACATCTTATTTTGCTGGACTCCTTTAGTTCCCTTTCATTAATTTCTTGAACTTTGAACACCCGAGAGATGTGAGGCTTTTATTTTGGTTTTGATTTATTTTGACTGGTTTTGGATTAATGAGTGATTGAGGATTTTATTTTTATTAGGTAGAGATTTTTTTTTAAGTAAAAGACTTTGATAAATTGCTGAATTCAAATACTGAATGCAAGTATTGCAAACATTTTGGAGGAATTGAAAGTGCATGTGAAAGAAAATCCTAAAAACGAATCAGGTATTTCAGTGTCTCGAGCAGGCGACATCTTGAATACCTTAAATATCAAAAACCTTGAGCCAGTTTTCGTGAATTATGGGCATGCATGTCTTTCCCTTCATGTCAGCCAGCTTGTAATATCCTCCAACGACCGACTTAGCAATCATAAAAGGCCCTTCCCAGTTGGAATGCTTTGTAGAATATAGATTACGTTTAGTTGCTTTGAAAACCAAATACCCTTCATGAAACTTGATAGATTTAGTAATCCGTACGTTGAATATTTTCTGCTGGTTCGGAATTCCTCGTGCCACGGAATTCCATGTTGGTAGAGCTTTCCAATCCTGCTCCACATGTGGGCACTCGTGGAAAGGAAAATACCTAGGATATTTCTTGTCGAACTCGGCCATTATTCTGGAAATGATCGTATCAGTGGAATGTTGAATGTTGAGAGGTTCAACATCTAACCACTTTGTGAAATATTGCTGAGGCGAAAACAACCACTCATAGCGTTTGGTAAGTGCTAGGTTATTGGTAAAATTAAATCCCCGAGCCAGGGTAGGAATCTTGAAAGTTGATAATATGGAATCATGAGGGAGAATAAGACTTGCCTGGGCGCGAAACCTTTTGACAAAAGCATGTGCATCAAGGCTTCGACTTCCTCCAGATGCTCAAATGCTGGAGTATAATCTGCTTCCTCTGGATCAGATCTTTCATCAACATCGAAATGTGCGGCTGAGGATGTTGGAGTGGTTTTTCTCGCGTGAATCCATGTCCGCCCGAGAATTATATCGTATCCCGGATCTTCTCTGATTATGTGAAATTTGGTTTTTGTCCAAGTTGAACCCATTTTTATCTTGAGGATGATGAAACCATATGCATCTTTGAAGACTCCTTCATGATCCCTGACTGAGACATGAGCATGAGTAGCTTCTTGTCGAGTAATGCCTGCATCTCTGAGAGTCTTCAAGGGAATGATGTTGATGGTCGTGCCGACATCAACTAGCACTCTCCTGAATTCGTTTCCCTTGAGATGTACTGTAGTGAGCAGTCCCCAGTTATACATCTCTTTGTCAGTGACTGGAGGTTCAGGGAGTACTTCTGGAACAAGTAGTTGTTTCCCAGACACTATGTGGTTTAAGGCCATGAACATGTCTTCTCTTTAAACCTTTGACAGATAAAGCAATTCACATACATGCTCAATCAATGACTGAACTGCTTCTTTGACTGGTTGTTCAGAGATGGTAAAAGTTCTGATCGGCTGAGGATTCTTGTGCACTCCTTCAGTCCCCAATTCTCCGGAATTAGCCTTTTCCTTGAAAATGCATTTTAGGGCCCTGCAATCACTTATTGGGTGGCTGACATACCTATGAAAGCGGCAGTAACGTGGATTCTCCACTTCCTCATTTTTTGGCTTTCTTCTGACGGGAGGTAGGGTGATAGCACCATCTTGGATCCAGACCTCCAATAACTCGACCACTTCCTCAATGGGGAAAGGGAAGTCTTGCTTTTGTTGGTCATTCTGTTGACACTGAGTCGGTGCTTGTGTATTTCTGTCCCGGTTGTCCTTATTTGGTGTTTTCGCGGGATGAGATGTTGGAGAGGAATCCTTACATTGCGCCTCGGCTTTCCTTTTGCTTCCTTCAAAAACATTCGTGGAGGGTTGAACATTGTACTGTTTATTGATCAGCCGCCTGGCATTGACTCGAGTGTCTCGCGGCTCTTCGATTTTGACAGTTTTGGTCCTTTCTAGTAAAGCTGGAGCAGTAATTGCTGATCGCTTGGCCGATTCATGGAGTTATGAGAAAGTTTGGAATCGAAGATTTTACAGTAAGGCTCTGTAAACAGGGATCAGCTGATTGATGCACAAGTCAACCAGTTGCTGCTCGATGACATTCGGATCATGGCAATCCAAAGCCTAAACTCTGAACCGCTTCACATATTCATTCGGGTGTTCAGTGTTCTTCTGAGTCATCCTTCCAAACTCGGAAAGAGTAATCTGTTCCGAGACGAAAAAGTATTTCCTGTAGAAGCATTGACCATTTCTCCCCAACTTGTGATGCTTCATGGTGCAATGTTATTGTACCATGTGTACGCTCTGCCCGTCAAAGATTTTGAAAATTCTTTCAAACGGACGACATGATTGTGTTTGTGTTCGCCCAGCGCTTCTAGGAACCGAGAGACATGTTCTCGAGCGTTCCCCGTTTCGTTATACGACGTGAATGTTGGAGAAGTGTAGCCTTTTGGGAAAGGGATATTTTGTGTAGCAGCAGGGTACGGAGGTTGATGACGGTGGACAGTCGATGTAGTTCCTTTCCCACAGTCCTCCATGAAGCGTTCCAGATTTTCACGAGTGATGAAACCGGCAGGCTCCTTTGATGTTGATCTTTCCGCAGCTTTGTGGACTTCATCATCGTTGACCACATGGACTGGAACAACTTCTGGATCGACAGTTGAAGCCGCTTATTTTCCCTTTCCCTTCTCTTGAGTTTTTTCTGTCATCTTGTCACTGAGATTTTTGAGATAATTGCATAGCTCCTTCTGTGTTGCATCCATGTCAGTCTAATTTTTGGCAAGAGTCTCTTGCACCTTCAGAAGATCATCTATGGTAAGCGGATTCTCCCTGACTTCCTCAGGACGCCGGCCGAAGAGAGGGTGATTTCCGATGTTGGTGTGAGGAGGAGTAGTATCACCATCATTATTGTTGGAGGCAGGAATGCTTTCCGGAATATCCTCATTGTTGACGTTGCTAGTGCTACCATCATTTGTTATTGTAACTAACCCAGACCTAAGACCATCCATTTTTGTGAAAATGTGAGATTGAAACCGAGAGATTAATCTCCCACTGTGGTCGCCAATATGCAGATGGGGAAAAAGGGTTCGCTGGTTTTTTGGGGAATGAAGAGATGACTGATAGACACATTTATGTGTATAATATGTCTCAATTGTACGTATTGTTAGTGCTCGATTTTGTATTTATTTTGTTATTTTATGTCTTTGTAGGTATTTATAGAGAAATAAGCTCTTGCGGCGAAATTGGCTCGAAAAGTGTTGTTTTACACCCCAGGATAAAGTACTAAGGGCACCTCAATTACTAAGGGGCACCCAAGGTCACCCCAAAAGGCATCTTCTATTCGCACCCCAGTACAGGATTAGGGGGAGGTCATCTTCTCCATTTGAATTTTGGTTTTGGCTGGAAAATGGAGAACACTTCTGCAGATTTTTGATCGAATTGTTGAACGTGTTCTAGGGAGATTCAATGGATGATTTTTGGTAGATAGTTGTGGTATGGCCTATTAAACACACTGTGGGCGTTTGGTTCGACCATAATTGGCTAGAATCAACTAAAGAATTCACGGGTTGAAAACAGGGAAGTTCGTGTATATCACGGGTTTCACGTGATTTGGAGAAGATTCAATGTGTTTTGTGCGTGCATGGAAGACCCTCACAGCCTATTGGAGCGTTAAGGAGTTAAATATGGTAATTTGGAGGCTTGAAAACGCGTGAGAAGATGAAACAGGAAAGAAAATATTCCCAGAAATATTTTCTTTACTGCCGAGTTAAAGAGAATTATATGGAGTGAATGAGCGAGATTCGATGGGTCTGTTGGCTATAAATAGGTTGCTTGGGTTGAGTAGAAAGGGCGTCGAGAGTCTGGGGGGCTGAGGAGAGCCAGAGAAGAAGAAATTCGAGTTTTCCCAAACTCGGTTTCTGCTGCTGCTGCTGCTGATGAACATGAAGAACACGAAGAACGGACTGCCAAAGACAGTCGTTTTCTAACAGTGACAACGATGCTTAGGTGTGGGTCTTAGAACCACAACGACAATAACACTTCTCTTTTATCGTTCTTTTGTGACGCTTCCTGTGGGTCGCACATTAGCTGTTTACACCATTTTCTCTTCTTCTCATCATTTGTAAACCATTTTTGAGCCATAATAAGTTATTTTGAGAGCATTTTTACTATGATGAGCTAATTCCCTCGTAACCAAGGCAATGGAGGAATCTATTCACGAAACATAAATGGGTAACTATTTCATTTAATTATATAATTCACCTAATCGCTGCTTTTGCAGAGTTTTAAATTATTTGAATGATTGTCTTAATTATTTGTTATTCAGTTTGATAGGTTATGCTTGGTTTAATCTCTTGATAATCTATGCTTAAGGTTTACAAATAATGTTTGAGAATATGATTGATAGTGCATTAAAGATAAAAGAGGACTTAAGAATTGAATAGAGTTTTGAAATATTTATCATTCAATTTTGCATAATAGTGGAATCTAGTGTCTTGGTTACCTCTCTCACCCATTGTTAACATTTTTGTATATATAATTTTATTAAATCTAAAATTCAATTTCCTTCACAAGTCTGAAACGAATCCTATTTACAACAACGACAAACAAAAATCTTAACAATTTTGGTGTCGCCGACGGGGATTTGTGCTTAGGTAGAATTTTTAGGTATTTTTTATTTTTTATTATTCCATTTATTATTTTTACGTCTCTTTGGTTGTGTCTTTGTATTACAGGTTTGAAGTTGGATACTAAAGACCTTGGAATCAAAGCTTAAAGCTAAAAGAGAAGGAAAAAAGAAAAAGCAAAAAAAAAGAAAAAAGAAAAAAGAGAGAAAAAGAAAAAAAAGAGAGAATTATTTTTTAAGAGACTTTCCATTTTTTTATAATAATAATAATAATTATTATTATTATTATTATTATTATTATTATTATTATTATTATTTGATGGATATTATTACATGAAACTAGTTGGAAGCCTAACAAGCTAAGCTCCAACGACATACTATTACATTAATTGAACAGGTTGTTGTGCTAATCTACCAGCGAGCCTCATGGGTAACCTAGCCAAGGGAGCCGAAACGGCGGGAGGGAGGGCTGAGATTGTGTCACAAGGGGGGCAAACTAACACTACCTTCCATGTTAATTCCTACAATATTACGCCATTGGGGACTCGAACCTGTGACCTCCTGGAGCGCATTAAATTTTGGGGAACGGGGATGACCAGCTGAGCTAGGGGCCCGTTATTATTATTATTATTTATTTATTTTTTCTTTTCTTTGGACTGGACAATCGGGACATTATTTTTATTTATTTTTTTTAAACCCTACAGAAGGGTTATATATATAAACTGTTTGCAGGGAAGGACGACGATTACAATATCTTCTCGTCCTCTCGGATTCGCACACTGACACCGGAGTCAGTGGCCCGAATCGACTACAACGGTTCATCGCCCGTATGGTACGGGAGGTAAGTCTTTCGAAACACCCGCGAATCTCCTGTCAGCGGGTTTACTGTCTGCCTTAAGGTGATTATATGTTGAGGACTGAACCGGCTGCTTTAATTTCCTAGTAAAGGGCAAGAACTGGCCATATAAGATAAGGGTTCGGATTTCATCACCGTTCCCTTCTTTCCCGCCTTAGGAAAATGAAACCTAACGCGAACCCAAGCTTAAAATTTGATTAGAACGAGACCGATAGGGTAACGAGCTTGGTAGGAAAATCTTTCGAAAAATATTGGTTACTATTTTGAGCATACTTTGAAGTTCATGATGGTTTCTGCGAGTTGAATGCGTGACTGCGCTGCCTTGTACCGGTGAGGCTTTGGGTATCAAAGCTCCACTGAGCTTCCATCGCCTCGATTCAACTTACATTAGCTCAGTTTGATTGCAGAGGGGTGTGCTCAAATTGTAACGAATTCCCTTTCGAAGGATTAGAAGCTGGTCTAGAAACAATCTAAGTGGAGCCATCATGCTTTTTGTTTGCTAGAAATCAGTAGGTTTGATTTGGTCGAGTCATCCTTGTTTGTGATTGTGTAGAATTCCCTTGCAATTAAGAATGTCGAACTGGTATGATAGAAGCCAATACAATGATTATCGATCTGAATTTGAATATGGACATCATCATTTTTATGACCATGGTGGGAATAGTAGTTGGGAACGCCAACCTTTTCAAGGTTATGGTTCATACCATGGTGAGCCCAATTACTATCCACACACGAATTGGTCTTACGAGCAAGAAAATCAGGAACATTGTAGTACTGGTTACTCGTTTTTGGAAACTAGTCCCGATTATGATATTTCTGAACCTGTTCCATCTCTAGAAGAGACCCAACAACGGATTGAAAGGACGTATAAACATTTAGTTGCAATGAATAGTTCAAAATAAGAGTGTACACGATATTATGAGATGATAAACGAGAGTGGTGAACGTATAAGTGTTATGCTCAGTGAAATTCAGGCACGTCTAGAGGCAGAAAATGAACAGTTGGCTAATGCTGCTCGAAATAATCTAAATTTCAAAAATAGGGTTTCTAATTCCACCCTTGATATCAATAGTGAATATTTGCCTAATTTAGAGGACGAGGCTAGAATAAAAGACACTACTTATTTAGATAAGGTTCAATCATCTTTGTACTATTATGATGATGAGGATAGTAGTAATGAAGAATCTGAAATATGTAAGCATAGTAATCAGGAATCTATTAATCCAATTGAGCTTTATAATGATTATATTATTTCTAGTTCAAATCCAAATAATTTTTATGATTATTCACCTATTCAAAAGGACGAGGATTTGATTAGGGATACCACCGTTTTAGACGATGTAGTATTTCCTTTTGATTACGAAGTCGATAATGGTTTAGAGGAACGAGTTTATTTTGAGAATACTGTTTAAGAGTCTAGCGATTTAGAAACAATGGTCTTAGACGAATAAAATGAACTCGTAGAGCTATTAAATATGAGTGAGGATGCGTCACTTGAGTATAACCTAGAAGAAGCAATTGACTATTTTCAGGATTCCAACGATCTAGAAATTAATGAAATTGTAGCTAGTCTATCTAGAGATACCCAAAAATCTAAGTTTGGGGGTGATTATCATTCCCCTTGTGCCATACCTTTAGCTCTTACAAAGATCCCTCAGTCGGACTTGAAATTTGTGCCTCAGCCATCTTAAAAGATTATCTTCATACACTTTTTCCTGAACCTAGTTGTGTCCATAGGAGAGCTCAGTTGTTAGAAACCCATCATCTGGTTGATGTGGTTAACCTAGGCTATGATACCAAGATTGACTTTGTTTTCCCACCAAAAACTTTTCTTCCAATTGTGGGAACATATGATTTTCAGATGTGTCGGATATTAAGTTTTGAGACTAAACCTAATTACTTTAGGATATTAGGGTCGACACATTTTCTTAAGGATGACCATTATTATGGTCAACTTTGTGAGTCAAATCTAATTGACTTAGAGGATCCCCAATTATTCAGGTTGTTGTTATGTGCTTCTAAGTTCTTAGTTGAGTTTTTCCAGACTCTAATACCTGAACCGGATCTTAGCTTTGAGGAAATCCAACCGATGAAAACCTTTTATTTAAACCCTTTTATAGAGCCTGAAACTGAACCACAACTAGATGTAGTTGTCTAAGCAAGGGTATGTTCGGTATCTTCTTGGTCTGTTGCAGTTTCCTCTTCTTGTGGGTAACACTTTTTCATCCAGATGACCCACAGTTATTCCGTCTACTACTATATGATTCTACGTGGTGACTAATCCTTGCTTAGTCTGGCTGAAGACTTTAAACTTAGCACTTCTTGGGAGGTAACCCAATATTCATGTGACGGTAATATCTTTCCTTATCTCTTTTGCTTCATTGGTAATAGTTTCTCCTTGTTCATGCTTTTAATTTCATCTTTAGAACATTGAGGACAATGTTAGATTTAAGTTTGGGGGTATGGGAGAAAGTTCTTAGTTGCAATAAATAAGCTCCAAAGACTAGAAATTTATGCTTATTAAGGTTGGCACTAACTAATCTAAGTGGATGGAAGCATTTTGGTTGTAGGATTTGAGGAACCAATCTGATTAGATGGAAACATATAAAGAGTATATTCATAAAAGCACAAATCTCAGGTGTTAGAAAAAGAAAACATGGTAGTTTCGCCATATCCTCGTGATGGAAACATCGAAAGAATCCTGATCACTTTTTTTTTTCTTTTTACCATTACTAGGGTGAAATAGAGTGACTGAGATGAAAAAAAAAATTGAGACCAGACCACAACACCAACCGGAATAAATACAATAAAGTCAACCACTGGTACCCTTGTATATGCCAGCTGAGTTGACCTAGAGTTAGGATTATCGACCACTGGTTCCCTTGTATTTGCCAGTGTGTTGATATTAGTCCAGACCAGTATCTCAGTCCATTAGGATAGGTTCACCTTAGTCAACAACATCCACATTTTTCTCTATATCTATCTTCTTAATCTATCCATGTGATTGGTTGACTCCGATTTATGATGTCCAGAAACTATCTGAGTAGAGCTCTGTCACTTTATATGAATTTTAGTATGCTTGAGTGCAAACTCGTGTACAACAATTGGAATTTTGCATCAGGGTATTTCCTCCTGTAGTCAATAAGTATGCCAACCAAGGAGATTCTTTAGTACCTTCCAAGGTTCTGCGTAGATAGCTAGGGTCTGGAGTAATGGTTTTGTGGGCACACCTCTGGTAAACCTTCCCGAGATTAACTCGGTTTTATTTATTTTTTTATTAGTTTTGCTCGAGGACTAGCAAATAATAAGTTGGGGGGTGTTGATAGAAACATTTATGTGTCTAATATGTCTCAACTATACGTATTGTTAGTGCTCGATTTTGTATTTATTTTGTTATTTTATGTTTTTGTAGGTATTTATAGAGAAATAAGCTCTTGCGGCGAAATTGGCTCGAAAAGTGGTGTTTTACACCCCAGGATAAAGTACTAAGGGCACCTCAATTACTAAGGGCACCTCAGGTCACCCCAAAAGGCATATGCTATTCTCACCCCAATACAGGATTAGGGGGAGGTCATTTTCTCCATTTGAATTTTGGTTTTGGCGGGAAAATGGAGAACACTTCTGCAGATTTTTGATCGAATTGTTGAACGTGTTCTAGGGAGATTCAATGGCTGATTTTTGGTAGATAGTTGTGATATGGCCTATTAAACACACTGTGGGCGTTTGGTTCAACCAAAATTTGCTAGAATCAGCTAAACAATTCACGGGTTGAAAACAGGGCAGTTCGTGTATATCACGGGTTTCACGTGATTTGGAAAAGATTCAACGTGTTTTGTGCATGCATGGAAGACCCTCACAGCCTGTTGGAGCGTTAAGGAGTTAAATATGGTAATTTGGAGGCTTGAAAACGCGTGAGAAGATGAAACATGAAAGAAAATATTCCCAGAAATATTTTCTTTACTGCCGAGTTAAAGATAATTATATGGAGTGAATGAGCGAGATTCGATGGGTCTGTTGGCTATAAATAGGTTGCTTGGGTTGAGTAGAAAGGGAGTCGAGAGTCTGGGGGACTGAGGAGATCCAGAGAAGAAGAAATTCGAGTTTCCCAAACTCGGTTTCTGCTGCTGCTGATGATGATGAACATGAATAACACGAAGAACGGACTGCCAAAGACAGTCGTTTTCCAACAGTGACAACGATGCTTAGGTGTGGGTCTTAGAACCACAGCGACAATAGCACTTCTCTTTTATCGTTCTTTTGTGACGCTTCCTGTGGGTCGCACATTAGCTGTTTACACCATTTTCTCTTCTTCTCATCATTTGTAAACCATTTTTGAGCCATAATAAGTTATTTTGAGAGCATTTTTACTATGATGAGCTAATTCCCTCGTAACCAAGGAAATGGAGGAATCTATTCACGCAACATAAATGGGTAACTATTTCATTTAATTATATAATTCACCTAATCGCTGCTTTTGCAGAGTTTTAAATTATTCGAATGATTGTCTTAATTATTTGTTATTCAGTTTGATAGGTTATGCTTGGTTTAATCTCTTGATAATCTATGCTTAAGGTTTACAAATAATGTTTGAGAATCTGTATGATTGATAGTGCATTAAAGATAAAAGAGGACTTAAGAATTGAATAGAGTTTTGAAATATTTATCATTCAATTTTGCATAATAGTGGAATCTAGTGTCTTGGTTACCTCTCGCACCCATTGTTAATATTTTTGTTTATATAATTTTATTAAATCTAAAATTTCATTTCCTTCACAAGTATGAAACGAATCATATTTACTACAACTACAATCACAATCAAAAATCTTAATCAATGACCAAGTGTGCAGGACTCTTCAACCGAGAAAACTGCCTATCCTCAAACAGGTGTACTGCACGGGAGTAAAATTAAGTTCGAGAGATCAATCTGTAGGACTCCGGCCTAAACCAAGTCAATGGCCGTTCCAGATTCAATTCAGTCACAAAGAGGGAGACGGGTTGATCTGTAGGAGGTAAGATGAGAATCTTGTGGGATCAATGGTTGATCAAGGATTGTGGATGTGTTGAAGGATTCTGCAATATTGGTGAATGGCTGAAGTTTTGAATAAGTTATGATGGATTTATGAATTTCTGAGAGTGGTGAATCGGAAAATTCTGTGTTAGACATTATCTGTCCTCTCAATCGTGGATTCAGAGACTTATTTATATTACTGGAATAGTAACACATTGATCCCTATAAGTGTGATGGTTTCTTGAGTGGAAGAGTGGGAAAGTGGGAGATCGTGGTTAAATCAGTTCCATGTCGTGTGGGAACTTGATTACTTGTCCATTCACCACTTTGCTAACTTCCCCAACCGGTTGCACAACTTACACACATTTCTCATCGTTGATGAACACACGTGCCGTAAGTCGCCATACCAAAAGCCTAGTGAATATCCCCCATGTGACGTGATTGATGTCTCACGAACGTGGAGTCTGCAAGGCATGCGTGGATTAGTTGGTTGATTGTTGACTGATTTAGACAGTGGGTCTAAATATTTTTGAGTTGAGCATGATTTTCGAATACTTTAGAATTCATGAATTGAACACGTCCGTGACGTGTAATTCCTCAGTGACGTGTAATTCCGCCGTGACGTGTAATTATTGATAACAGATCAACATGATGATGAACTGAGCAAATATGGTTTGCGTGATGAATTGTTGAATATTGATAGTTGGATCAATATTAAACAGATGAGCAAGTATTGCACATTTAGTGAATTACTGGCAGTGTGGCCAGATAATAATTAACTAAAATATCGGTAGCTGGACCAAATATTGTATAATTAATTTAGATGTTGATTATAGGATCAAGCATAAAATCATTAGTGTGTGAACCCACTCAAAATTGTAGTTTGTTGAGCGTTTGTTCAAAACCCTAGTTTTTGATGAATTGCTGAAAACGGGTTACCGTGTAAAAACAGGTCACCGTGTAAAGGGAGGACCGACCACATGGAATAATAGACGACCATGTGGCGCCTAAGTGCTCGAGTGAGCATGCACCAAAGTCCTTGTTGACGAGATGGTGAAAAGAATGATTAAATGCTGATTTAAATTTACTGAAATAGTGCTCGACTGAGCATTAGGTGGAAAACTTAATTCATGGAGAAGTGAGGTACCGAATGATCATTAGGTGCTCATTTGATCAATATTTTGTAAATATTAAAATATGAATGCTTTAATATTTAATATTGTCGTGAGTAGCTAGCCAGTCGTGTGACCATGTCGGCATGTAGCTTTTTCATGGTTTGAGCAATATTTTGAGAAAATATGAAGAAACCATGATTTTTGTTCAAGTGAGGAGTTTTCCTGAGTTTAGAAAAATAACTATTAAAATAAGGATTGCAAGGTGTGGGACCGTCCACGGCTAGGGCATGGACGGCCAACTAGGTGGCTCGGTCCCGGGACGCCCTTCCTTATTTTATTATTTTTCGTGTCACCGTGAAGATATGAAGAAACCTTGAGTTCTGCTCAACACGAAAAAGTTACTTGGATGAAGGAGTCTTCATAACAAATAATAAAAATAAGAATTGCGAGGTGTGGGACCGGTTACGTCAAGGGAATTTACGGCCGGCTAGGTGGCACGGTCCCGCACACCTTTCCTTATTTTATTATTTTTCGTGACCCATAAAAATATGGAGATGTTGATGGTGGTTCTTAGCTTAGGGTTAAAATTTTAAAAACCTTGCCTACACTCAATTAATATGGAGACTGCCGCATGTAGCAACCATCCTAGATGCTCTGTAAATTTCGGCGCCTTGGCTACACTCAATTAATATAAGTTTCTTTGAATTCTTTATGTGCTATGTTCCCCGGCTAAACCCTTGGGTGTTGATATGGCATGACAATTTGTGTTCACTCACAGCAGAGTAGCACGAATTTCCAAATATCAAGGATAAGGTCTTTGCATAAGGTATTCAATCAGAAAGCATACTGCTCTCTGGCAATGAACTTAAAAGAACTCTATGTCAATACATAGAATTCAATCAATTATCCTGACTAATTTGCAAAAGTTAGGGTTTTGCGCCTTGCGCAGTATATCAGACCTTGCTTGTCGAAATTAAGCCTAGGAAAACTAGGTAATTAATCCTCCATGGATTACCAGATGCAAAATCTTGCCCAGAATCAGAAAATAACGAGCCGCAGGATAGGACCAGCAACAAAGAGAGGCGTGGTCACGCCTTAGGACAACCGGCGACATTTGCCATTGGCCACGCCCCATCCTAAACCGGACCTATTTCCCTCGACCAATCAGGTCGCCTTAAACTCGCTACATGCACATAAACTGTGGTTGGGCCCATACTTTCCGACCCTATTTCCCATCGACCAATCAGGTCGCACTAAACCTGCCACGCGCACCAAAAGGGTGGCCACGCCCATGCTTGGACGGCTCCCTGCTTTCATTGATCAATCAGGTTGCTCTAAACCTGCCACAACTTTAAAAATAGTAGAAATTTTGTCAAAAGGTTACCCTACCAAGTTGGCTTCCCAAAACCATGCCAACATGTTAACGGCATGTCTAACATGCCAAAAACAAACATGCTAGGCGCACATGCCAAACGACATGCCAAACATGCCAAACGCTCATTCCAGGCATACATGCCAAACGGCATGCCAAGCATGCCAATCGCACATGCCAAACATGCATGCCAAGTGCACATGCCAAATGTGCCACCTACCGCATACTACATGCCATATACGCTAATTAGGGTTTCGACATGCCAAACCCTAATTTAGGCAAAGTTGTCGCGCCAACCGAGCCAAACAATGTTTCACAGAACATGAGGATCAATGTGGCCATTAAAACTGATGTTGCCACACCACGTTTGAATCTAACACCAACGTGCCAAAAATCCAGCGGCCATGGCTACGCCAGGCGCCACTTGCACCATCGTGCTGGCATGCACAAACTATGCCAGCCATGCCGCAACGCCACTAGTATGAAATAAAAGCGTCACTTTTCCATTGCCAGGCGCCAATTGAAGGTAGCCATAATCAACGGCTACCCTTCCTCATGAGATGCGATCTTTGCCATCCAAGTTTTCCACCGAACTGACAGACTTGTGGCAACTTTTAGGCGACCAGCCGCCTAAAACCAGTGGCCATGGCTACGCCAGGCGCCACTTACACCACCGTGCCAACGGCATGCATGAGCCATGCCAGTCATGCCGCAATGCCACTAGCGCGCGTCAAAGGCACCACTGCACCATTATCAGGCGCCAACAATAGGTAGACATAATCAACGGTTACCCTTCCTCATGAGATGCGATCACAACCATCCAAGTTTTCCACCGAACTGACAGACTCATGGCAACTTTTAGGTGACCAGCCGCCTAAATCCAGTGGCCATGGCTACCCCAGGCGCCACTAGCACCACCTTACTACCGACATGCGCGAGCCATGCCAGCCATGCCGCAATGCCACTTGTGTACACCAAAACTCCATTGCGCCATTATCAGGCGCCAACACAAGATAGCCACAATCAATGGCTACCCTTCCTCATGAAATGCGATCTCAACTCGAAGTTCGCCACCGAGCTGGCAGACTTGTGGCAAGTTTCATGCGACCAGACAATAGCATCACATGTTATTTTCCTACGGCAAGCCTCTCAATTTTAATTTTCCACATGTAGCAAAGTGCTACATGTTTTCCACGAAAACACTCGAGACATCAAACATGTCACGAACTAGGGGATACTCATCAGGGTATTGGTCTGGCGGTTTACAGCGTGCGGCGTGCAATACGCCTGTTACAAGAAAGTGTCAAAAAGCGGGGAGGTTAGTAATGGCAAGAAGTAATGGTGTAAACGGATCCTTCATTATGGAAACATAAATTCCTGGTGTTACACGTTACTCCATTATTCCACCACTCAATCGTTTCCACTACCTACAAGACCAGGGTACGTTTTGTTGCGACTTGTATAAATAGGTCTCACTTATTTCCACCAAAAACAAGTTTTGGGTCGTAAAACAACACAGTATTCAGAAATCACCTGATAGCTTCCATTCTGCTATCCAGTTCTACTTTCTGATACAAGTCGTAAGCGACCACACCTTCAGAATCAATGATTCTGGTCTCAACACTTTCTTCGCTTCCCTCCCTAATACCAACCCTTCTCATTCACTTTGTGACCGAAGCAAGCCTGGAACGGCCATTTCTTGGTTTAGGCCAGGATTGTACATATTGATCTCTCGAATCAAAAGTACTCCGCTGCAGTGCATTGTTTAGGGTCTAGACTCGTTTCTCATCCACACACCCAAAATTACCAAAACCGGCAGAAACTGTTTTCACCCTCAAACAATTGGCGACCACAGTGGGAGATTAATCTCTCAGTTGCAATATCAATTTCCAATTTCCAATTTCCAATTTCATTTTTCAATTCCGATCTCAAGATGGTAGAGTTCAGTTCCGGATCAAAAACAAACCCTGAAAACACTAGCGCTGAAATCATCTTCGATGTTAACGTTCCTTCCAGTGACATTAATACGCCACCTGTCAACACCAGCGGTGCGGAAAATGTTCCTTCAGGCGGGTATGGACCTGAGTCGATATTATCATACGGCAAGACGAGACGCTCCATATCCAGAAGAATATGATAAGTCGATTGTGGAAGGAATCAACGAATGCCTGCCAGGATAATCTCACCAATTTCGGAGATAGTATAAGGGACGCGCAATCTTTGGCTAATGCCCACAATCTTACCAATGAATATACATGCGGATGTCTGCCAAGACGCCTATGGAAACGAACAATATCCATCCCAATCACCTATTATTATCGCCACTGATGCAGACCCCTCAGGATAAATTACCCTTCAGCAATACGGTAGAAGAAAACGGTCCGCTCATGAATCAATGATTGCCAAGCGTCAATTCCGCATTCGAATAGAGCTTTCTACCAAAGCCTTCCAGAACTCCCACCACAACAACCGCTGACGCGAGAGAATCCAAATCCAGAATATCCACGCTTCTCTTTATCTATCAGAAGAGTCCTTGAGTTATTGGAAATTTGGGTACGAGAAGAGGCGTTCCAACTACTCTCGGTACGACGCATTGACATAGAGATGTTACAGAGACGATAAAGGATGACTGGGGAATTATCGCGGCCGAGATTGCGTCACACAATAAACTCGGATTTGCAACCTAAAAATTCAATTTTGTGGGGAGACCCCTGAGAGAATAAAGTATGTGGACGTATCGAACGAGAGCAAAAAGAGAATGGAGAACACCAATGTACCATCCGCAAGCACATTCAACACGTCCCATGGCGTTACATCCTCTACCACCAACACCAGCAGCACCGGAAGCATCCCCTCTGACGTGACGCCTCTTATTACTAAAGCTCGAGTCGCCGCTACTCCTAATATTTTTCGAGCATGACGCCTCCAATCATCACCAGGGATGCCACCACTTCTTCGTCAGGACGAGAGACTGGAGTAGCCAAAGGAATCCAACCTTCCCATTACCATTATCGATTTAATGGAGAGACAGCAATTTCTTACTGAAACTCAGACGGACATGGACACAACTCAGAAGGAGCTTCTTCAACGTTTCTCCCCAGAAGCCGCTTCAACGCTTTCTCCAGGAGTCGCCACTCCTTCCATCCAAGGGTCGTGCTGTAGCCGCCACTCCTTCCTGCCAAGGATCGTGTCGTAGCTGCCACTCCTTACATCCAAGGGTCGTGTTGTAGCCGCCACACTCCTTCCCGTCGAGGATCGTGCCGTAGCTGCCACTCCTTCTTTCCAAAGATAGTGATGTAGCCTCCACTCCTTCTAGACAAGGGTCGTGCTGTAGCCGCCACACTCCCCCTGTCAAGGTCATAATCGCAGCCAGCCAAGGTTCGTAGTCGTGGCCATTTTTTGATCCATACCACCAAAGCTCGTGATCGTGGAAAGTTTAATCGCTTACGTATCCATCAAATCCATTTGCTTCCGTGGACGCCCATACAATTCCAGCCAACTACTTTGTTCCCACGACAATGTAGTCTATTATGATCACATCTGCTACCAAGAAATATTGCCGCTCGTTTGTTGATACCAGCCAGAGCTTCACCATAGCAACAATTACTACAAAGGAACATGTAAACCACACTTGGGAACTGAGGATCTACACAGAATCCCCTCATTGTCAAAGATCAGAAGACACAGTCAACCAAAAGGTCATAGCCACGACAAGGTCATCTACTCTTCAAGGGTGTAGCGTAAGAATATCATCACCTCTCTGTCTAGAAGACGCTGTAACACTTTACGAGGTCGCGGCGGATCCCAAGCCTACTCAGAAACTAAAGAAAAGTGTGACTGGGGACTGCTCATCGCATTCCTTCCCGACAACCATCAAAGATTCATGAGATAATTCCAGAGACGCGGGTGAAACATTTTCTTGAATAAACAGAGGTAGCCACGATTAACAACATATATAACTCTCTCATTTATACCTCTTCGTTATCCAGAATATTTCGTTCATGTGATATTCCAAGCATTCCAGCATCACATCCAGGAGAATACAATAAGCTTGTATCAAATCCCGTGGGTGTGGATTCAAGGCGATGCAATCAAAGTGGACTATACAGGGGACTACCAGCATGGGATGCTTTCGCTCCCCTCAACCAGGTTATTTCTGATTTCAACATCATCACTGTCGAAATTTTACGAGCCGCGTGAATTTCTCAACATGAAGACGTACACGTGCATCAAAGACTCCAAAAAGCACGCCACAGAGATACATTCACATATCCTGCCACGTCATCGAATCTAGCAGAAGTATAACTGGGGACTGCTCATCGCATCCCATCCATACAATAGTTCAAGATTCAGAATACGGTTCAAAGGATGTCGCTTGGAACGAAGTCCTTGAAGACTTGATAGCAGCACATCGGTAACCGAATGTCTCTCAACTCATTTATTTCACCCAATGTCTCCGGAAGATTTCGACCATACAAGCATCCACAATATATCATCATCGCAATCAGAAGGTCCAGGCACTAAACAACCTAAAGTCAAGGATGAACCGACAACGCAACCACAATCTCCAAGATTAGCCCTGATATGATCATTGTCGAGCATATATTTCATCCATCTGTCCCGAGAGTGCAATGGAGTTTGGTAAATTTTGGAATCCACTGGAGAGGTTAGATACTCATTCTTCTGAAGTCAGAACCTATTACACATTCTGGAGAAGATCGATGGTATTGTTGGGAGGCTACATGAGAGAGTACCTACCTTGAGTTCTCCTGGCTCGCCTTGATGCTGATTATAACTATTGGAGATTTCTTTGTTGCCATTAATGCTCACTCTACCCCCGGTAACAAATGATAAAGAGGAGCCAGACACTGCAGATGAAAGCACGGATCCAAACGAGCAACAAAAACAGAAGAGGGTCGATACCTATTTTCATGCAGACGGAGTTTCTAGAGTTTGAACATAATAAGGATTCCTTCTTGATACATGAACGGGAATAGATGACTGGGCACACTACACTCACGCTCCATAGCCAAAAAAAGTAGTGCACCAATATCTCCGCTCCATGACCGAACCAGCATCGCGCCAGCACGAGGAACACCATCCGCTCAACCTGCAATACACCGTGGTCAAGACAGCGCCAACGCTCCATGGAACCATCACTCCGTGGTCAAGCCAGTGCCAACGCTCCGAGCGCCAACATCAACAGTCCGTGGCCGAAGTTGCAGCACCATCATCAGCGCTCCGTGTCCAAAGTTGCAGCGCCAACATCGATGGTCCGTGGCCGAAGTTTCAGCGTCATCTCCACTTTCCACGGACCTAGCCAGCAACGCCATATCCGCCCGCTCCGTGGTCAAGTAAGTAGCGCCATCATCACTGTTTAGTAGCCAAAGTTCCATAGTCATATCTTCACCGCTCCACGGACTGAATCCAAGCACCGTTTCCACCATTCCACTGACTGAAGCAAGTTTCCACCATTCCATGGACTGAAACCAGTTTCCATCATTCCATGGACTGAAGCCATTTCCACCTTTCCACGGACTGAAGCCATTTCCGCGGACTAAGTTGCAGCGCCATCTCTGCCGATCAGTAGCCAAAGTTGCAGGGCCATCTTTGCTGATTAGTAGCCAAAGTCGCAGCGCCATCTCTGCCGATCAGTAGCCAAAGTTGCAGCGCCATTTCTTCCTATAAGTACCCAAGTTGCAGTGCCACCTCTGCCGATCAGTAGACAAATTCGCAACGCTGACGCAAACACCCTATGGCCAAGCCGAAGTTATGCAAATCCGCCAATGCAAGGATCACGGATTCTGCATGCCTCCTGGAAAAGGTTAGCCAAATTTTCCTGACAATCTCTTCATGACTTGCCGTTTTGATTTTATCCTTGTCTATCACCATCTCATGCTTACCCCGCAATAATGCCACTGTTACGAGCTAAGCAGGGAACTTAATGTTGATGGTGGTTTTAATCTTAGGGTTAAAATTATAAAAACCTTGCATCTGATGTGATGTCACTCTGTAAGGAAACGGAGCCATGAGTGTCAACCTCTCCACTGGCATATTTATTGAGTCGTTCAATATATTTGCATGAAATTTATCCAGACTGGCGCATTTAGCAACCATCCCAGATGCTCTATAAATTTCGGCGCCTTGCCTACACTCAATTAATATAAGTTTCTTTGAATGCTTTATGTGCTATGTTCCCCGTATGAACCCTTAATGTTGATATCGCATGACAATTTGTGTTCACTCGCAGCAGAGTAGCATGAATTTCCAAATATCAAGGATAAGGTATTTGCATAAAGTATTCAATCAGAAAGCATACTGCTCTCTGGCAATGAACTTAAAAGAGCTCTGTGTGAATACATAGAATTCAGTCAATTATCCTGACTAATTTGCAAAAGTTAGGGTATTGCGCCTTACGCAGTATATAAGACCTTGCTTGTCGAAATTAAGCCGAGGCAAATTAGGTAATTAATATGCCATGGATTAGCAGATGCAAAATCTTGCCTAGAATCAGAAAACAAGGAGTCGTGGCCACGCCTTAGGACAACCGGCGCCATTTGACATTGGCCACGCCCCATCCTAAACCGTCCCTATTTCCCTCGACCAATCAGGTCGCCTTAAACTCGCCACACGCACATAATTTGTGGATGTGCCCATACTTGTCGTCCCTATTTCCCATCGACCAATCAGGTTGCACTAAACCTGCCACGCTCACCAAAGGGGTGGCCACGCCCATGCTTGGCCGGCTCCCTGCTTTCATTGACCAATCAGGTTGCTCTAAACCTTCCATAGCTTTAAAAAGGGTGGAAATTGTGTCAAAAGGTTACCCTACCAAGTTGGATTCCCAAAACCATGCCAACATGCTAACGGCAAGTCAAACATGCCAAAAACAAAAATGCCATGCGCACATGCCAAACGGCATGCCAAACATGCCAAACGCTCATGCCTGGCGCACATGCCAAACGGCATGCCAAGCATGCCAATCGAACACGCCAAACACGCATGCCAACTGCACATGCCAAACGTTGATGGTATTTCAAAGTTTTTGTAGTAATAGGTTCGTTGAGACTTGTGAAAGTTTGATTTTTAAACTTAAAAAAATTAAGAATATAGCAAACTCAAATATAAAAAAGTGTTTGTGGAAATTATGGAGAGACTGGGGCTAGGATTTCACCATTGGCCGATATTAGTGATTTAATAAAATAATAATTATGCAAATTATTATTTCCTAAACATGTACATTCAAATTGATTCTAATAGTATTTCCTAGACATGTACATTTTCAAAAGAATAGATGTTAATCTAAGCATAGAACGTCAAAGCCCTAAAGCAAGCATGTTCTATCAAGAGAAAATACACCTAAAAAATCAAAATCATATAAACAATTTTTAGTTCAATGCAAAAATCATAATAGAGTTGTTATAATTAATTAAAAATAGAAATGTATCTCTTTTACCGAAACAAAAGCTTTCTCCATAACCCCAAGGATTGGGCTTAGCTCATCTTGATGGAAACTCGCTCAAAAGTAGATTTCATTGCTGAAATGGTGTTCACAAATGTTGAAAAGAAAGAAAATGATGATTAAAATGGGTTTGTAACACTTATTTCTGTTACAAATATAACTGTTATAGAGAACGATAATGGTAAACTGTCAGTGTTACTGTTGCACTACGACCCTTGTGTCTTTGTCGTTGTTACTGTAGCATGAAAGACAGTCTTCAATGGTCTTATGTTCTTCGTGTTCTTCACAGCAACAGCAGAAAGATATTCTCTGCAACTCGATCAATCACCTCTGTTGTTGATCTAAATTCTCCCAAACTCTCCGTACCGATTCTAATCAACTCCAACACATTATATACTCCTCCAGACACCAGAATCATGCGTCATAACTTCATATATTCTTCAATTAATCGGCAGTGAAGAAAAATATTCTCGGGAATATTTTCTTCCCAGATTTAATTCATGACGCGTTGATTTTCTTCCATCACACTCTAAACAGGATCCTACACGTTCCATACGCGACATAGATATAGTAAACTACTCTCTTGACACACGCCAGCACACACAGAACTCGGTATGAGTAACCAACACCCGAAATACCCTGATTTATTCAACGTGAGAATCTAGCCAATTCTTTCTGATGAAATAAGCCATAACAGGCCTGTGTCAAGAGAGTATGGCGGGGCGGCTTTTTTCTTTCACAATAAGACCTGGACGATTATCCCAGCACACACAGAACTCGGTATGAGTAACCAACACCCGAAATACCCTGATTTATTCAACGTGAGAATCTAGCCAATTCTTTCTGATGAAATAAGCCATAACAGGCCTGTTAATACCAGTCACATCATCCCAAAAATTCTCATCCATTGAGTTTCCTTCTATCCTTCCCAAAACGCGAACCCTAAATTCTGCCCGGTGGCTGCAAACGTTCCCGCCAAAACTGAAATTTGAATGAAGAAAATGGTGTCCCCCTAACCAAAATGGGGGTGCGAATAGCAGGTGCCCAACTGAGGTGCCCCTTATCCAAAATGAGGGTGACTTTCGAGAAACTTTCTCCACACAAGTGTATTTCTCCAAAAACACCTACAAACACACAAAACATCAAAATTAGTACAAAAGTCGAGTACTAAAAATACAGACACTGAGGATAATTCAGACACAAAAATGTGTCTATCAAATACCCCCAAACTTATTATTTGCTAGTCCTCGAGCAAAACTAATCTAGAAAATAAAATCCTAACTCACTAGGTGGCCCTAGTGACCGAGTTATAGTCTCGGGAGGGTATACCAGAGGTGTACCCACAAAACCTTTACTCCATACCCTAGCTATCTACGCAAAACCTTGGAAGGCAGTAAAGAATCTCCTTGGTTGGTATACTCTCATTGACTACAAGAGGAAGTACCCTGATGCGAAATTCCAATTACTGTACACGAGTTTACACTCAAGCATACTAAAATTCATATATAAGTGACAGAGCTATACTCAGATAGTTTTTGGACATCATAACCGGAGTAAACCAATTACATGGAAATATTAAGAAGATGGATGTAGAGAAAAACGTAGATGGTTTTGATATTGACTAAGGTGAACGGTGTTTCCCATATCTGTCTGAAGGCCACTACTAGGATGAACCTATCCTAATGGACTGAGATACCGGCCTGACTAATATCAACACAGCTGGCATATACAAGGGGACCAGCGGGTGATAATCCTAACTCTAGGTCAACACAACTGGCATATACAAGGGCACCAGTGGTCGACTTTATTGAATTTATTCCGGTTGGTCTGATGGTATGGTCTCATTTATTTATTTATTTTTATTTTTTTTTTATCTCAATCACTCAGCAATGGTAACAACTTGAATCGTGTGCCCCACCAAATCACTTAGAAACATATCTAAAAGAAAATAAAAACAGAAGTGAAAAGGATTCAACGAGATATGGCGAAACTACCATGTTTTTTTTCCAACACCTGAGCTATGTGTTTTTATGAATAGACTCTATTTAGATGTTTCCATCCAACTCAGATTGGTTCCTCAACTCCTACAATCAAGATGCTTCCATCCACTTAGATTGGTTGGTGCCATCCTTAATATGCATAAATTTCTAGGCTCTGGAGTTTATTTATTGCAACTAAAAGTTTCTGTCCCACCCCCAAACTTAAATCCAACATTGTCCTCAATGTTCTAAAGATAAAATTAAAAGCATGAACAAGGTTGATGGAAAAGAAATAAGGAAGGATATTACCGTAAGCATGAGCGTGGGTGCCTCCCAGAAAATGCTAAATTTAAATTCTTTAGCTAGACATCAAATACCTCAAAAAGGATTGTCACCTTCCAAAGTCATATACCAATAGTCGAAACAATTGTGGGTCCATAAGACCAAATAGAGCTAACACAAATATGAGACAACTACATTAATTCTGAAAAATGAAAAGAAGGAGCACGTCCTCATCTAAGGTTTCTGTCAAGATAACTGGGTTTATCTGGGGTGCGTAATTGAACTTCATATGTCTGTCTCGATAAATAGATTCATCCAAAAAACGGGTCTCTAATACCTGGGTTACCTCCTGGACAGTATCAGGAGGATCGGGTTGCGGAGTCTGAATAGACTCAAATAATATCTCGGACGCACAAGGCTCGAGTCCCAAGTTAGGGACTTCAATCAGGGATTATTGACGATCACAAGAACCATCACTACACCTAAACTTAGGGTTTTCACTACTCACAGACAAACCCTTTACTATTGCTTGAAATTCTGGATCCTCAGAGTCCCTAAAATACTCAAGAGCTTCTTCTAGTTCCCTACCCCAAAACTTAGGGTTACTATTACTCTCAGAAATACCTAACATTATTGCCTAAATTTCTGGGTCCATAGAGTCTTTAAAATACTCAAGGGATTTTTCTAAAGATTGATCATACATCTGGTCTAAGAAAATGGTTTCCTCAAATTCATCTAAAGAATCTCCCAGTAAAGTGTCATGCCAATTATCCTGAACAAAATCCCGAACTAAAGTGCTAATCATATTCACTTCTTCTAAATCATCATTCTCAGAAGGTTTTCAAGTAACATTAAAGACATTTAGTTCAGTGGTCATATTACCAAAGGATATGTTCATAAGTCCGGTCCTACAGTTGATGAAAGCGTTAGCTGTGGCTAAAAATGGGCGACCTAAAATCACGGGGATTTGAACACTTGGGTCATGAACTGGCTGGGTGTCTAGAACAACAAAATCAACTGGATAAATAAACTTATCAACCTCAATTAGAACATCTCCTATGACACCACGAGGGACTTTGACAGACCTATCAGCTAATTGTAATGTCATTTTAGTCGGTTTCAACTTACCAAGACCTAGCTGGGTGTATACATGATATGGGAGTAAGTTAACACTGGCTCCTAAGTCAAGTAATGCCTTATCAACCATGTGATTACCAATTGAACAAGATATGGTGGGGCATCCAGGGTCCTTATACTTAGGGGGTGTTTGGTTCAGAAGAATTGAACTTACTTGACCAGCTATAAAGGCTTTCTTATGGATATTAAGCTTATGCTTACGTGTACAAACATCCTTCAGGAACTTGGCATAAGCAGGCATCTTCCTAATTGCTTCTAATAACAGAATGTTGATGTTCACCTGCTTAAATGTTTCCATTATCTCGTTGAAAGTTGACTCCTTATTTGTTGTGGCTAACAACTGTGGATATGGGGCTCTAGGCACAAAGGTAGACCTATCATGAATTTCTTGGGAATCCTTAGAGATTGTTTCAGTTTCCTCAACTACGGGCTCCTCTTAGGAAGTAGAAGGTGGAACTACAGTATGTCCACTAGGCATGGATACCTTATTGTCTACTATTTTACCGCTCCTAAGAGTTGTAACAGAATTCACATGATTGTACGATTTCTTTCCTTTGGGGTTAGGATCAGTACGACTAGGGAACTTTCCATCTTCTCTCTCACTTATATACTTAGATATTTGGCCGACTTGAAGTTCTAATTTAGCAAGAGTCTGGGAATTATCCTTCAAATTCTGCCTGGTTTCTTGTTGAAAGCGAAGGTGGTTAGCTGATAACATATCATGGTTCTTTTATAACATAGTAAGAGTTTCTTCTAAGGTTGAGATCTTTTTCTCAGAATTGTTCTGAAACTGGGATTGATCTGAAGAGTTCTTAGCATAACCAAAACCCTGGGGACGTTGAGAATTACTAGACTGACCTTGATTTCGGCCTTTAGACCAAGAAAAATTAGGATGGTTTCTCCAACCAGGGTTGTAGGTCTCTGAGTATGGGTCAAACATCTGACGGTTTTCAAACCTAGCATTGTTATAAACAGCATGGGCTTGCTCTTCACTAACCCGACCTTCCCAAAACGAGATATTGGGTTCTACATCACAACTAGAGACTTGAGAAGCTTTAATCCTATCATCAGGTTCAACAAGAGACCTATGTTTAGACTGATTCAATTCCAAAGATTCTAACCTTCTAGAAAAAGCAGCAAACTTAAATCTGACCCAAAGCTTGTATCTACCATATTGGTGCTACTTCTATTGAACAAGAGACTCTTAGGGGGTTGAACACAAGGTTCCCATTGTTGGGATTTTTCAGCAACAACTCCTAAGAAGGTAAAAGCATCATCGGCATTTTTACTAGTGAACCCACTAGCGCACATAGACTCGATCATGGCGTTGGTAGAATAGTCTAAACCATCATAAAGAATCTCTACTAATTTCATTTTCTCAAACCCATGGTGAGGACATTCGGATAAAAGATCATTGAATCTCTCTAAAAACCTATAAAAAGATTCTTCCTCATGTTGCATACTGGAACTAATTTTCTGCCTAACAGCTGCAGTTTTATGGTTAGGGTAGAATTTCAAATAGAAAGCATCAATAAGTTTCTGCCATGTTTCTATGGATTCAGATGGTAGGTTGTTCAGCCAGGTCTTGGCTTTATCTCTCAAGGAAAATGGGAACATCCTAAGTTTCAAGACTTCATCAGTAAGGTCCTTAATCTTAATTGCTCCACAAATTTCTTCAAAGTCCCTAATATGAAAGTAAGGGTTTTCATCATCTTTTTCTAAGAATATAGGGATCATCTGAAGAATACCAGGATTCAACTCATAAGTAGCCGTAGAGGCTGGCAATTTAATGCACGATGCTCGGTTGGTCCTAGTTGGGTACATGTACTCCTTCAAAGTTGTATTTTTTGGCATAGTAAAAATCCTAGGGGTGGATTCCTTATTAAGACTTAAATTCTCAAAACTTAAGTTTCCAAAAACAGGGCTCTCCAAAGAAGAGTCTTCGAGCTCCCCGTTTACAAAAGAAGAACTTCTAGGCTCGTCACTAATCAAACGACCAAAAATATCTCTTTTCCAAGCATGCTCACTAATGGAATCGAGCGCTTTTGGCATACACTAACAAAAATTAAAAATTAAAATCCTAAGTAAGGGAAGTTTTAAGCAAACACACAGCAGGCTGACTCCACCAAAACAAACCTAAAGATTTCTAGCAAACAAAAAGCATGATGGCTCCACTTAGATTGTTTCTATACCAGCTTATATTCTTTCGAAAAGGAACTCGTTACAGTTTGAGCAAACCTCTCTGGAATCAATCAGAGTTAAAGTAAGTTGAATAGAGACGAGGGAAGCTACAGGGAGCTTTGATACCCAAGGCCTCACCGGCATTACAAGGAAGCACATTCAACTTACATAAACCATCATGAACTTCAAAGTATGCTCAAGAGAGCAACCAATATTTTTCGAACGACTTTCCTATTAAGCTCGTTACTCTATCGGTCTCGTTCTAGTCAAAATTTTAGGCTTAGTTTCGCGTTTGGTATCGTTTTCCTAAGGCGGGCAAAAAGAGAAAGGTGATGAAATCCGAACCCTTATCTTGTATGCCAGGCCTTTCCCTTTACTAGGAAATTAAAGCAGCCATATTCAGTTCCTCTGGAATACAGTAACCCGCTGAAAGGGGATTCACGGGTGTTTCAAAAAACTTACCTCCCGTACCAGACGGGGGATGAACCATTGTAGTCGACTCGGGCCACGACTCCTATGTCATGTACGAACCCGAGGTGCCGACGCGATATCGTTATCGCCGTCCTTCTCTGCAAACAATTTAATATTTAATATACTACCCTTCCGTAGGGTTTAAAAATAAAAGAAAGTACAAGTGTCCAAAGTCCAAAAATAAAGTGCAAAAGAAAAAGAAAATTAAAAAATAAAAGATTCCTAATACAATCCAATAAAATAAAATTCTATTTTTTTTTAAAAAAAATATTTCTTTGTTCTTTTCGTTTTGTCTTTTGACTCCAAATCTTTTAAGTAAACACCAACAACTTTGGAAACTTCTTTTTCTTTCGCTCAAATTTCCAAAAACCTGTAATGAAAAGACAAATAACCAAGAACGTAAAATAGAACAAAATAAAAAAGACCTAAAAAGAAAAATAAATATAAAAAAACTCTAAACCTAAAGACAAGTCCGCGTCGACGGCGCCAAAAATTGATGGTATTTCAAAGTTGTTGTAGTAATAGGTTCGTTGAGACTTGTGAATGCTTGATTTTTAAACTTAATAAAACTAAGAATATAGCAAACTTAAATATAAAAAAGTGTTCGTGGAAATTATGGAGAGGCTGGGGCTAGGATTTCAGCATTGGCCGATATTAGTGATTTAATAAAATAATAATTATGCAACTCAAGATTCAAATTGATTCTAGTAGTATTGCCTAGACATGTAGATTTTCAAAAGCATAGATGTTAATCCAAGCATAGAACATCAAAACCCTAAAGCAAGCATGTTCTATCAAGAGAAAATACACCTAACTAATCAAAATCATATAAACAATTTTTAGTTCAATGCAAAAATCATAATAGAGTTGTTATAATTAATTAAAAATACAAATGTATCACTTTTACCGAAACAAAGGCTTCCTCCATAGCCCCAAGGATTGGGTTTAGCTCATCTTGATGGAAACATGCTCAAAAGTAGATTTCATTGCTCAAATGGTGTTCACAAATGATGATTAAATTGGGTTTGTAACACTTATTTCTGTTACAAATCTAACTGTTACAGAGAACGATAATGCTAAACTGTCACTGTTACTGTTGCACCATGACCCTTGTGTCTTTGTCGTTGTTACTGTAGCATGAATGACAGTCTTCAATGGTCTTATGTTCTTCGCGTTCTTCACAGCAGCAGCATAAAGATATTCTCTGCAACTCGATCAATCACCTCTGTTGTTGCTCTAAACTCTCCCAAACTCTCCGTGCCGATTCTAATCAACTCCAACACATTATATACTCCTCCAGACACCAGAATCATGCGTCATAACTTCATATATTCTTCAATTAATCGGCAGTGAAGAAAAATATTCTCGGGAATATTTTCTTCCCAGATTTAATTCCTGACGCGTTGATTTTCTTCCATCACACTCTAAACAGGCTCCTACACGTTCCATACGCGACATAGATAGAGTAAACTACTCTCTTGACACACGCAAGCACACACAGAACTCGGTATGAGTAACCAATACCCGAGATACCCTGATTTCTTCAACGTGAGAATTTAGCCAATTCTTTCCGACGAAATAAGCCATACCATGCCTGTTAAGACCAGTCACATCATCCCAACAATTCTCAGCCATTGAGTCTCCTTCTATTATGCCCAAAACGCGAACCCTAAATTCTGCCCGGTGGCTGCAAAAGTTCCCGCCAAAACTGAAATTTGAATGAAGAAGATGGTGTCCCCCTAACCAAACCGGGGGTGCGAATAGCAGGTGCCCAACTGAGGTTCCCCTTATCCAAAGTGAGGGTGCCTTTCGAGCAACTTTCTCCACACAAGTGTATTTATCCAAAAACACCCACAAACAAACAAAACACCAAAATTAGTACAAAAATCGAGTACTAACAATACAGACACTGAGGACAATTCAGACACAAAAATGTGTCTATCAGTGCCACCTACCGCATACTACATGCCATATACGATAATTAGGTTTCGACATGCCAAACCCTAATTTAGGTAAAGTTGTCGCGCCAACCGAGCCAAACAATGTTTCACAGAACATGGGGATCAATGTTGCCATTAAAATTGATGTTTCCACACCACGTTTGAATCTAACACCAACGTGCCAAAAATCCAGCGGCCATGGCAACGCCGGGCGCCATTGCACCATCGTGTCGCTGGCATGCACAAACTATGCCAGCCATGCCGCAACGCCACTAGCATGCACTAAAAGCGCCACTGTGCCATTGCCAGGCGCCAACGGAAGGTAGCCACAATCAACGGCTACCCTTCCTCATGAGATGCGATCTCATCCATCCAAGTTTGCCACTGAACTGACAGACTTGTGGAAACTTTTAGGCGACCAGCCTCCTAAAACCAGTGGCCATGGCTACGCCAGGTGCCACTTACACCACCGTGCCACTGACATGCACGAGCCATGCCATCAATGCAGTAATTCCACTGGCGTGCACCAAAGGCGCCACTGCACCATTATCAGGCGCCAACAGAAGGTAGCCATAATAACCGCTACCCTTCCTCATGAGATGCGATCACATCCATACAAGTTTGCCACCGAACTGACAGACTCGTGGCAACTTTTAGGTGACCAGCCGCCTAAATCCAATGGCCATGGCTACCCTAGGCGCCACTTGCACCACCTTACCACCGGCATGCGCGAGACATGCTGCAATTCCGGTGGCGTACACCAAAACGCCATTGCGCCATTATCAGGCGCCAACACAAGATAGCCACAATCAATGGCTACCCTTTCTCATGAGATGCGATCTCAGCCATCGAAGTTCACCACCGAGCTGGCAGGCTTGTGGCAAGTTTCAGGCGACCAGCCAATAGCATCACATGTTATTTTCCTACGACAAGCCTCTCAATTTTAATTTGCCACACGTAGCAAAATGCTACATGTTTTCCACGAAAACACTCGAGACATCAAACATGTCACAAACTAGGGGATACTTATCAGGGTATTGGTCTTGCGGTTTACAGCATGCGGCGTGCAATACGCCCGTTACAAGAAAGTATCATAAATCTTGGCAGTTAATAATAGCAAGAAGTAATGGTGTAAACTGATCCTTCATTATGGAAACATAAATTCCTAAAGTTACACGTTACTCCACTCTTCCACCACTCAATCGTTTCCACTACCTACGAGACCAGGGTACGTTTTGTTGCGACTTGTATAAATAGGTCTTACCTATTTCCACCAAAAACAAGTTTTGGGTCAGAGAACAACACAGTATCCAGAAATCACATGATAGCTTTCCATTCTGCTAGCCAGTTCTACTTTCTGATACAAGTCGTAAACGACCACACCTTCAGAATCAACGATTCTGGTCTCAACACTTTCTTCGCTTCCCTCCATAAGACCAACCCTTATCCTTCACTTTGTGACTGAAGCAAGCCTGGAACGGCCATTTCTTGGTTTAGGACAGGAGTGTACAGATTAGTATTTCGAATCAAAAGTACTCCCATGCAGTGCATTGTTTAGGGTCTAGACTCGTTTCTCATCCACACACCCAAAATTACCAAAACCGGCAGAAAGAGTTTTCACTCTCAAACAGGAGAAACCCTGAGTTTTTCTCAAACAAGGAAATTTGATGAAATGAGAGAATTTTCATGAGTTCATGAAAACAAGTTGACAAAAAAAATAATGAAAAGAGTGTGGGGGACCGGCCATGGCGGCGTGACCGGCCGACCGGTGGGCCCGGTCCCTAGACGCCTCTTTTATTATTTTAATATTATTTTTTCTCTCCTATTTTGTGTAGGATTCCTCATTTGTCCATATTTTTGGATGCTTGTTTGTGCATTTGGGTGCTCGTTTGTGCATTATTGTTGAGTACACTTGCACCATTTTGCTGGGGCTTACACGGTGATAATCCAGATGCCCACTTGTTGAATATTTATTATTAATCCATGAAATTCAGTGGAGAATTGTTCATGAAACGAAGCAATAATGTGCTGAGTATTTATTACTGATCCATGAAATTCAGCTGGGGAATTCAGGGAACGGAGTAGTAAAATAAAATGCTTATCTATTACTAATCCCTGAATCCAGCTGGGGACTTCAGGGAACGGAGTAATGAGATATAATAGATTATTTTCTAAGAATTCAATGGAGAATGTCACGGTAGAATTAATCTATTGTGGAATCGAGATATGAGATGGTTGTAGCATCATACTCGTTCTGAAATATGCATAGTCAGGGAACAACGTGCCACGTTGTTAACGTCTTGCATGCGTTTTTCCC
Organism: Papaver somniferum; assembly: GCF_003573695.1. NCBI lineage: Eukaryota > Viridiplantae > Streptophyta > Magnoliopsida > Ranunculales > Papaveraceae > Papaver > Papaver somniferum. The sequence continues at coordinate 98,512,024 of NC_039368.1, forward strand.
CCTCAACAATCATGTATGGAGAGCCGCCTGAATCTATACACGGTCTCTCTACATAGTCAGGGAACAACGAGTGTCGCCGACGTCCTGAAGGCGTTCTGGCCTCTCAACAGATGATCATGTATGGAGGATCATCCAATCGTTCTTCTACATAGAGGGGGCACGATGAAATGCACAGCATCGAATGCTCAGCGAGTGGGAGGCCTTTCGAGAATCATATTCACCGTGGCTCTGAGAGGTACTCGATCAGAGGTCTTGAAAACGGTTCACGGGTCGTAAAAATATGAATCGTCACATGCGTTCCTGAAGCCAGGTCAGAAACATGCAGTATCATGATTTTACAATTATGCCCTTTGTCGAAAATCCACCATCAACATCAGTCCGCGTACATGAACTTTCTAGGGTTCATGAAATTCCTTCATTAAATTCCCAGGAGGAAAATAAGACAAAGGGGTATTCAAGGTTCATTCCAAGTAAGTGATTTTCTCTTGTTCTTCCCTTCCAATTTCTAGATATCATGATGAATTTCAAAGTTTCGAAAAGGATTTCAAAAAATTTGGGTTCCTCATCTTCTAGCATGAATCCTCATATAGATCAAGATTCTCTTAGGATTAGATTTGTCAATGATTCTTGTGCTAGAGTTTTTGAAAGGATTTCATCTAATGAATTTATTCTAGAAAATAAATTGGATTTTTCTAGTGGTTATAAAGAGGATTTAATTTGTTTTGAAAAGTTTAAGCTTGGAAACATCTTTGATGGTCTTGGTGAAGGATTTGATACTCTTACTAGAATCTTCTATGCCAACATTTATGATGTTGATCTTGAAGACATGGAATTCAAGACCATGGCCAATAAAGAAAGGATTCATGTTAATAGAGAATTAATCTCAAGGATTACCGAAATTCCTTTGGGTAATGTTCGTCTTCCTAGACCAAGTGATGTAAGACCATCTTACGAAACCATCTCTCTTGGTCTTTGTGGTAGAAGCATTGATTGGAATGAAGGGAAATTTCCTACTAATCACCTTAGATTTCCCTTGATGTATTTTGGAAAACTTGGTATATCAAATCTTTGTCCCTACACGATTGAAAATTCTCGTTGGAGTCGTGAGTTCGCGGAATTGGTCTATTTCCTTGTGATGGAAACTAAAGGTCTTGACATTTGTGGATTTATTATTTATCAAATGTTAGCTATGACATCTTCCAACAAGAAGTTAGGCTACTCATGCTTGATTGAGAGAATTTGTCGCAACCTCTCCATTGAGCCTATTGGGAACTCCATTGGAACTCCCAAACTTGTTCGGCCGTGTACCTTCAACCGTATGAAGGAGAATGCTTGTAAGAGACAAAAGTGTGACACAATTTATGGCTCGAGTGATTCTTCTTTGAAGCTTCTTCGCCAAATTTACAAGGGTGTTTGTAATTTGAATACCAAAGTAAATTGAGTACAAGAACAATTACTTGTGATTGATACCAAGTTTCCGAAATCAAGGAGGACATGGACAAGGTTCTCTCCACTTTCATAGTCTCCGAGGATGAAGATGATGAGTAGTTTCTCTTGCTTCTTAATGTTGCCTTTGATATGGTATTTCTTGATTTTGGTCTAATAAATCTTCTTATGAGAATTTTTATTCTTGTTTCTGTTTAGAAGAATAACTAGGGTTTGGAATAGCCATTATTGTGATTACACATAGCTAGTTCCAAATGTTTTCATCTTCAATGTTTTTAGATTTATTAATTTAAATTCTAAGTTATTTGGAAGATGATGTTTGTAATTTTAATCTTTATGGTTTTATATATTGCAAATTGTTATGGGATATGTGTGTTTCCGTCCGTGAACTATGATTGTCCCATACTCGTTCAAAAGTTATCTCTATTATGTTGATATGAATGTATTGATAAAAAATAGAATGAACTTTTGACTTACAAAAGTTAAAAGCCTTTTTGTCATTGTTTTGATAAAAGAAAGGATAAAACTTTTGTTTCACAAGGATTAAAGTCTGTTGTATGTCATTATGCAAATAGTGATGAAAGATAGAATGAATCCTTGTATATTCCGCAATATTGGTCGATCTCCGATCCACATTTTTTGTGTATGTACTGTGTTGCTCCATAAGTTTGCTTATGATTGAGCATAATCAATTGAATGGATCATTTCCATGATTTTTTTAGTTGTGTTGCTCCGCAAGTTCTCTTATGTCGAGCATGACCAATTGAATTTATCACTTTCTTGTGGTTAATTTAGTTGTGTAATTCCGATTGAATTAATTATGAGTTTTCTTCTGATTAATTTAATTATGCTTTTCGGTTGTATTAATCATGAATTATTTTATGCATAATTCAATTGAATACTTTGGATTCAAATTCATGTTTTCATGAGATTTGATTTTGTCCAAAGAAATCCTTCTTTTCTTGTGAAAGTAAGGTTGCCTTTGTTGTTTTTTTGGGAATGACATTTTATGGGGGAGAGTTCTTTTTGAACTTGTGCTTGATCGCCATATCTTTGTGGGGAGTGCGCCTGTGGAATATTTTAGGGGTTATCTTGTATCTTTATAAACTCCTTGATGAATGCATTTAGCTTCGGCTTTATGATTGCATCTAAATTTGTTGGTACGTTAATACACCTTTGGTATTGAAGTATCTCCGTGGAAATTTCATTAGGATCCCACTAATTTTCATACCTTTTCCAATTAAAAAAAAAGGGAGAATTAATGTGTAGTTCATACTACAAATACATATAGTTTACGGATCACAATGTAAGGGGGAGTGGTTTTCATGTTGAGATAAAGTATTAACTAAAGGGGAGTGATACATATCACCATAGTATTGTTTTCAAAGTTGTGATACAATTGAACTTTGATGATGTGTAATAAAACTATGACATTGTATAACAATGATTGAGAGCATTTGTTTTCTCGTTGTTATAGCTACGGATCCTCAACAACGATGATACTAAACTTACAACCTTTGGAATCATTGAAGTACTTGGAAGTGACGAAGATTTCGAGTCTGTTGAAGATGCCAAGGAGATCAATCATGTGGATGAGAAGCTTCAAGTTTTATTTATATAGTAATCCATATGTATTGACGACAAAGGGGAAGATTATTAGAGCATTGCTCGGTCGAACTCGCATGCGCTATCTCAAGCATGTTTGTCAATGTTAGTGATTAAAACTATAAGTCTTGATTTCTAGCCTATGTATAGATGTCTCGGACTAGGACATAGATAGTGTAGTTGAGCTTAGATCTCTCAGCGTTCATCATTTGAAGATGAAGAACTACTAAGGGGAGCTTGTGGAACTTCATCAACAAAAGGTATGTGGAGACTTGGAAAGTATATTTCTTCTCTATCTCCTATATTGAGACATAAGTCGTGTTAGGATATAGTTTTCTATTATACACATTTGAGATTTCGAGCTGAGTTTATCTCGCTTATATATTTCTCGAAATATGTGTTGGCAAGCTTTCGCTTTAGCCATGTTCATCTTATAATCGTGATGAAAGTACGAATAAGATCATATGAAAATTTCCGAGTTACATCTAACATGGTTTGTGTGATACAATCATTTGATGTTTCCTTGGAATGTTTCATTATGATAATTTCAAAAACTTGAAAATTGCTTTGATGAAAAATAGTTTGTGAACAACTATATAACGTCCTCTAAGAAAGTTTCAATGATTGAAATTAAGAGTTGATGAGATAACCATCCTTGGATATAAGTATATACAGTGTGTTCGCACATTAGTGTATAAATCCATAAATCGGGAACCAAATGTATGCATATGTGTGTATACAAAATTGGTGAAGGGGACAAGATAAGTATGTGTACCCGTACGCATACTGGTAGAAGTTTTCGAACCGAAAATAACTGATGGGTTTAGGACTTACAAACTCCTAAACTAGTCACCTTAAGTATGCATACCCGTACGCATACTGGTAGGAGTTTTCGAACCGAAAAATATATGATGAGTTTGGGAATTACAAACTCCTAAACTTGTCACCTTAAGTGTGCGCACTCGTGCGCATACTGGAGGAAGTTTTCCAGCCAAAACTTTCTGCTAAGTTTGGAAACTTAACAAACTCAAATTCGGTTCCTTAAGTACGCATATCCGTATGCATACTTAAGCTGGTTATTTTGTTAAATCGGTCAGTTCATGAACTTAAAAATTTAAATCTTAAGGAATGCAATCTTTGCAAACCATGGCTATAATATTCATGATTGATTCAAGTGAATCAAACCGGTTTGATTTCGATTGTATTTTCTATGCAATTGAAAAACTCTTTACTAGTTTCATTTGAGTCATTTGAACTAGTTATGGATAAGATGAATAAGGTTAATATGAGAGTAACCATGTAGCTAACCTTGGTTAACTATTTGATAAGGCGACATGAGTGTATACGTTTGGGTATGGATCATAAACCTAAACGAGGGTACATTTCATTTGTGTGTAACAAGCTAAGTTCGATCTAACGGTTGAAAGATATTAGCTTGGTTGAATCAAGTTTTTCATGTAACGGTGATTATTGAATGCTTTGTTCCCAAGGTAACTTGGATTGCAAACCCTGATCTGAAAACTATATAAAGGAGAACTCTAACAACTGGGAAACCTAATCCCCACACCTCCTGTGTGATACTAGTTGTATAGATAGAGTCGATTCTCCTTTAACCTTAGGTTTCTTATTGAGACCCCGTAGGTTAACGACTTGAAGACTTCATTGGGATTGTAAATCCAGACCGATACTACTTCTCTTGTAGTTGTGTGATCTGATCTTGTTGTTTCTATCGTACGAGTACAATTAGAAAATTGGCTTGAGATTTATTTCTCCGATAGGCAAGATAGAAAAGTAGTCACAAACAAACTTCGTCTCATCGTTTGTGATTCCACAGTATCTAGTTTCGCCATCATACAATTTAGATTATTGTGAGATGATTGATAACACTAGGCTGTTCTTCGGGAATATAAGTTTGGTTTATCAATTGGTTTATGTTCACCTTGATTTATCAAAAGACGGAACAAAAACTCTTGGGTATTGCTGTGGGAGACAGATTTATTCATTCATATAGACTTTTCTGTGTGAGATAGATTTGTTTATCAAGTCTTCGACTTTGGGTCATAGCAACTCTTGGTTGTGGGTGAGATCAGCTAAGGGAATCAAGTACGTAGTATCCTGATGGGATCAGAGACGTAAGGAGCACAACTGTACCTTGAATCAGTGTGAGATTGATTAGGGTTCAACTACAGTCCAGTTCGAAGTTAATTGGTAGTAGGATAGTGTCTGTAGAGGCTTAATACAGTGTGGTGTTCAAACTGGACTAGGTCACGAGGTTTTTCTGCATTTTCGGTTTCCTCGTTAACAAAATTCTGGTGCATCTGTTATTTCTTTTCTGTATTATATTTTGTTACAATTAAAATATCACAGGTTGTGCGTTAGATCAATCAATTAGAATATCCAACCTTTGGTTGTTGATTTACATTGATTGACACTTGGATATTGGCTTTTGGTACCATCCAAGTTATCTCTCTTGTATTTTATTAGACTCGCATATTTCTATTTGCTTGAGTAAGAATTAAACCGATAGATAGAGATATTATACTCTTTGATATACTTTACTCTAGATTGAGTCTGACTGTCTGGTTGATTCTATAGAAAATGTATTGGAGTGAGTCCTCTCAGATTGCCAAACGAATTATTGGGTGTAGTTGTTAGACCCCCGCATTTTCAGGATGTCTATAAATCTGCCAAACGATTTTAATCAACATGATAGATTTTATAGTGTGGCTCGATGAGTTTATATACTCAACCTTTTTAACTAGCACCCCATTCTACGTGTATCCTATACCCTTACATTACAAAGACCTTCCTTACACTCTCAGTATCACTCACTCACATACATTCATCCACACGTACACACTAATGCTATTACCGTCCCAATCTTAAGAGGGCTTGAAGAGGCTACTTGAGAATCAATGTACATTTGTTCACACCCAAATAGTAATTTTATATAAGTCGTATTGCAGTTAAGAAAATACAACAAAAAAGAAGTGATGAGGAAGCCTTCAATGTGCATAAGCGAGTGAATGAAAATACCAATTGAAGCAGAGATGAAAGCTCATGATAAAGAATAAGAGGCCGAAAACATGCTAAAAGTTGGTGTGGCAACATTACTTGGAGTAGCTAAAGTATCATCCAACACTAGGTCACTCATAAAACATCACAATAAGTGAGCTCCAAAATTCAACCAAAAGTGTGCATATAAAATGAGACGTTGGAAGTAGTATCCATACATTTTGGCACAACAATAATAGTTGATGCAGGTTGAACAGACAGGTACAATAGGCATAGGCAGCAGGTTTAAGCAAATTGTTGCAGAATATAAAAACATAATTAAAAAATATATCTTGCAATTGATGGAGGACCTGAACTCATATATGAAGTGAATAATAGTTGTTACATGAGTAGTTTGCGCAGATATTAGTTCTAACAGAAATTTCAGAAGAAGTAAAAAATTTCACGAGTAGGAGATAGTTGGTGGTGCAAATTATAATGATTGTTATTGTACCCAACTAGAGCATATCACTTTGTATCACCGAACCATCAAATTAAAGATACTATGTTGAATACAAATGAGCACCACTAGCAACTAGCAAATTGAACTCCTTGGCACAATGAATACTACTGCATAAGAAAGATCGAGCACCAAAGCATTCCTTTTTTGGGCCTTTTCTACATTGAGTGGGTATCCTAATCTTGGTGGTATAGAGTTTAGGAAAGAGTTTTAGTTTTCTAATAGGAGATTAATACTTGGTGGCCAAGTTTTTGTTCTCTATATATATGACTAGAATTGTAGGTTTGTAGATATCAAACCTAGAAGAGTGGTAAATCCTTGTGCTTAGGATTTTGGTCTCTTTATTAGGGAAGGTCTTGTACCACCGTGAAGGTCAATATCGATGTGAGAGAAAAACTTGTAGAGAGAGGATTTTGGTGTTCTATTGTTTAGGGTTTGGGGCTTTGCCCTAAATCAAGTTTCTAGTGTTTCCATGTTTCTCCTCTGTTAGTAGCAGCTGTGAAGAAAGCGTTGAAGAGAAGACATGAGGATGGTTTGAGGAATGCTTTAGAGAGTTTGTTTCTATGGTTTCGTCAATGGTGTTCTCGTCTATGTCTGGTTAACTTTTTGGGTCTTGTCTTGGGTTGCGGGAAGAGTATTAGAGCATAGCTCGGTCGACCTCACATGCATTGCTATATCAAGCATGTTTGTCAATGTTAGTGATCAAAACTATGAGTCTTGATTTCTAGTCTATTATAGATAAGTCTCGGACTAGGATAGAAAAGTGTAGTTGAGCTCAAGGACTTCATGGCGATTAATCATACAACGACGAAGATCTACACAAGGAACCGTGGAACTTCATCAAAAAAAAGGTATATGGAGACTTGAACTTATCTATCACTCAAAAGTCTATCTATTCTATCTCCTACTTCTTATGAGACAAAAAGTCGTATGCTATATAGACTGGATCATACATATTTGACATTTCGAGCTGAGTATACACTACTTATCTTTTTCTCGAAATCGTATGTTGGAAAAGCGTTTCGCTTTGATCAAGTTTATCTTCACCTAATGACGGAAGTCATGAAAAGTTTCAATTACTTTGGAAATTCCTCTGACGAGAAAGGTCTGTGAATAACGACTGAATAACGTCCTTTGAGAATTTTCAATGATTGGAATGAGATTTTAGGTCTATATAACCAATGATGGATATAAGCATTATGTGGTAACACATATGTGCATAAGTCCTATTCCTTAATCCGAAGTTTTCGAACTTTGTTGATTGAGTGGAACCGGAGGAATTGGCTTTGCCAAGTCCACGAACTGACGGAAGTTCTCTTACCGAGAATTTCTGCTGGGATTTCCAAAAACTCGTTTGCGTGTTTAGTCCGCGAACTGGCGGAAGTTCTCGTTCCGAGAATTTCTGCTGAGTTTGGAAAACTCTACCGGTTGTCTTAAGTCCGCGAACTTGAGTGGGTTATGATCTAAAGATGTGCTATGAACATGAAACTTAAATTACTAAGGAATGCTTTATGCAAACCGTGGCTATAATTTCATGAGCCGATTCAATCGAATCAAATCATCTTTGTTTCAATTGTGTCTTGTGTAGTTACATAAGATCTCATAGCAATTGAACAACTCTCTAACTAGTTCATTTGAGTCAATTGAACTAGTTATGGTGAAGAAGAACATGGTTAATAGGAAATTCTCATATGGTTAACCTTTTAGGTTACTATGTTGAACCAACATACACGCACACGTTTGGCACGGTTTTCACGAACCCAGTAAAATGTATGCCTCAAGTGTGTGTGACAAGATAAGTTTTCGATCTAACGGTTTAATAATATTAGCTTGAATCTAAATAAGGTTTTCATCTAACGGTGAATATGGATTTATTTGTAACTAAGGCAAAACCCTGATTTGAAGACTATATAAAGGAGACATCTAGAAATGGGAAAAACTAATCCCCATACGTCTGTGTGATACTAGTGCTCTCGCTAGAGTCGATTCTACTTTAACCTTTGGTTTTCTTCTCTAAAACCAGGTTAACAACTTAAATATTTCATTGGGATTGTGAAGCCAGACCGATACTAATTTTATCGTAGTTGTGTGATCTGATCTTGCATCTTCTATCGTACGAGTACAATCTATTGATTGGCTTGAGATCGTGAGAGTTCTCCGATAGGCAAGATAAAGAAGTCACAAACATCTTCGTCTCACTGTTTGTGATTCCTCGACATCTTCTTGTGTAGTCAAGTTAGATCGTTGAGAGGTGATTGATTAATCTAGGCTGCTCTTCGGGAATATAAGACCGGATTATCAGTTGGTTCATGTTCACCTTGATTTCATACCTTAAGACGGAACAAAACCTATGGTTTTTCTGTGGGAGACATATTTATCCTTTTGATAGACTTTTCTGTATGTGACAGATTTGTTTATTATCAAGTCTGCGATTTTGGGTTGCAGCAACTCTTAGTTGTGGGTGAGATCATTTAAGGGAATCAAGTGCGCAGTGTCCTGCTGGGATCAGAGGCGTAGGAGTACAACTATACCTTGAATCAGTGGGAGATTGATTGTGGTTCAACTATAGTCCATTCCAAAGTTAGCTTGTAGTAGGCTAGTGTCTGTAGAGGCTTAATACAGTGTGTATTTAATATGGACTAGGTCCCGGGGTTTTTCTGCATTTGTGGTTTCCTCGTTAACAAAACTTCTGGTGTATGTGTTATTTCTTTTCCACATTATATTTTTATACAACTGAAATAATACAGGTTGTGCGTTAAGATCATCAATTAGAAATCCAACCTTTGGTTGTTGATTGATATTGATTGATCCTTGGATATTGGTCTTCGGTATCGCCCAAGTTATCTCTCTTTGATAAAGACTCGCAGATTTCCATTTGCTTGACTAAAGATCAAATTGAGAGATTGAGATATAAACTCTTTGATATATCTTTTTATTGATTGAGTCTGATTGTCTAGTTGATTCTCATAAAAAGTATATTGGAGTTGGTCCATACAGATTGCTAATCGAATTATTGGGTGCTGTTGTTAGAGCATTGCTCGATCGAACTCGCATGCGATATCTCAAGCATGTTTGTCAATGTTAGTGATCAAAACTATAAGTCTTGATTTCTAGCCTATTTATAGATGTCTCGGACTAGGACATAGATAGTGTAGTTGAGCTTAGATCTCTCAGCGTTCATCATTTGAAGACGAAGAACTATTAAGGGGAGCTTGTGGAACTTCATCAACAAAAGGTATGTGGAGACTTGGAAAGTCTATTTCTTCTTTATCTCTTATATTGCGACATAAGTTGTGTTACGATATAGTTTTCTATTATACACATTTGAGATTTCGAGCTGAGTTTATCTCGCTTATATATTTCTCGAAATATGTGTTGGCAAGCTTTCTCTTTAGCCATGTTCATCTTACATTAGTGATGAAAGTCCGAATAAAATCATATGAAAATTGTCGAGTTACATCTAACATGGTTTGTGTGATACAATCATTTGATGTTTCCTTGGAATGTTTCATTATGATAATTTCAATAACTTGAAAATCGCTTTGACGAAAAATAGTTTGTGAACAACAACTATATAACGTCCTCTAAGAAAGTTTCAATGATTGAAATTAAGAGTTGATGAGATAACCATCCTTGGATATAAGCATATACAGTGTGTTCACACATTAGTGTATAAATCCATAAATCGGGAACCAAATGTATGCATATGTGTGTATACAAAATTTGTGAAGGGGACAAGATAAGTATGCGTACCCGTACGCATACTGGTAGAAGTTTTCGAACCGAAAATAACTGCTGGGTTTAGGAATTACAAACTCCTAAACTAGTCACCTTAAGTATGCTTACCCGTATGCATACTGTAGGAGTTTTCGAACCGAAAATATCTGCTGAGTTTGGGAATTACAAACTCCTAAACTGGTCACCTTAAGTGTGCGTACCCGTGCGCATACTGGCGGAAGTTTTCCAACCGAAATTTTTTGCTGAGTTTGGAAACTTAACAAACTCAAATTTGGTTCCTTAAGTATGCATATTCGTACGCATACTTAAGCTGGTTATTTTGTTAAATCGGTCAGTTTATGAACTTAAACATATAAATCTTAAGGAACGCAATCTTTGCAAACCATCGCTATAATGTTCATGATTGATTCAAGTGAATCAAACCGATTTGATTTCGATTGTAACTTCTATGCAATTGAACAACTCTTTAACTAGTTTCATTTGAGTCATTTGAACTAGTTATGGATAAGATGAATAAGGTTAATATGAGAGTAACCATGTGGCTAACCTTGGTTAACTATTTGATAAGGCAACATGAGTGTATACGTTTGGGTACGGATCATAAACCTAAATGAGGGTACATTTCATTTGTGTGTAACAAGCTAAGTTCGATCTAACGGTTGAAAGATATTAGCTTGGTTGAATCAAGTTTTTCATGTAACAGTGGTTATTGAATGCTTTGATACCAAGGTATCTTGGATTGCAAACCATGATTTGAAAACTACATAAAGGAGAACTCTAACAACTGGGAAACCTAATCCCCACACCTCCTGTGTGATACTAGTTGTATAGATAGAGTCGATTCTCCTTTAACCTTAGGTTTCTTATCAAGACCCCGTAGGTTAACGACTTGAAGACTTCATTGGGATTGTGAAGCCAGACCGATACTACTTCTCTTGTAGTTGTGTGATCTGATCTTGTTGTTTCTATCGTACGAGTACAATTGGAAAATTGGATTGAGATTTATTTCTTCGATAGGAAAGATAGAAAAGTAGTCACAAACAAACTTCGTCTCATCGTTTGTGATTCCACAATATCTAGTTTCGCCATCATACAATATAGATTATTGTAAGATAATTGATAACACTAGGATGTTCTTCGGGAATATAAGTCTGGTTTATCAATTGGTTTATGTTCACCTTGATTTATCAAAAGACGGAACAAAAACTCTTGGGTGTTTCTGTGGGAGACAGATTTAATCATTCATATAGACTTTTCTGTGTGAGACAGATTTGTTTATCAAGTCTTCAACTTTGGGTCGTAACAACTCTTGGTTGTGGGCGAGATCAGCTAAGGGAATCAAGTGCGTAGTATCCTGCTGGTATCAGAGACGTAAGGAGCGTAACTGTACCTTGAATCAGTGTGAGATTGATTAGGGTTCAACTACAGTCCAGTTCGAAGTTAATTGGTAGTAGGCTAGTGTCTGTAGAGGATTAATACAGTGTGTTGTTCAAACTTGACTGGTCACGGGGTTTTTCTGCATTTGCGGTTTCCTCGTTAACAAAATTATGGTGTCTGCGTTATTTCTTTTCCGCATTATATTTTGTTATATTTTTGAAATATCACAGGTTGTGCATTATATCAATCAATTAGAATATCCAACCTTTGGTTGTTGATTAACATTGATTGACACTTGGATATTGTCCTTTGGTACCATCCAAGTTATCTCTGTTGTATTTAATTAGACTCGCATATTTCTATTTGCTTGAGTAAGAATTCAACCGAGAGATAGAGATATTATACTCTTTGATATACTTTACTCTACATTGAGTCTGACTGTCTAGTTGATTCTCTAGAAAATGTATTGGAGTAAGTCCTCTCAGATTTCCAAACGAATTATTGGGTGTGGTTATTAGAACCCCGCATTTTCAGGATGTCTACAAATATACTAAACGATTTTAATCAACATGATAGATTTTATAGTGTGGCTCGATGAGTTTATATACTCAATCATTTTAACTAGCACCCTATTCTACGTGTATCCTATACTCTTACGTTACAAAGACCTGCCTTACACTCTCAGTATCATTCACTCACATACATTTATCCAGACGTACACACTAATGCTATTACCGTCCCAATCTTAAGGGAGCTTGAAGAGGCTACTTGAGAATCAATGTACATTTGTTCACACCCACATGGTAATTTTATGTAAGTCGTATTGCAGTTAAGATAATACAACAAAAAAAAGTGATGAGGAAGCTTTCAATGTGCATAAGCGAGTGAACGAAAATACCAATTGAAGCAGAGATGAAAGCTCATGATAAAGAATAAGAGGCAGAAAACATGCTAAAAGTTGGTGTGGCAATATTAGTTGGAGTAGCTAAAGTATCATACAACACTAGGTCACTCATAAAACATCACAATAAGCGTGCTCCAACATTCAACCAAAAGTGTGCATATAAAATGAGACGTTGGAAGTAGTATCCGTAGATTTTGGCACAACAATAATAGTTGATGCAGGTTGAACAGACAGGTACAGTAGGCATAGGCAGCAGGTTTAAGCAAATTGTTGCAGAATATAAGAACATAATTAAAAAATATATCTTGCAATTGATGGAGGACCTGAACTCATATATGAAGTGAATTATAGTTGTTGCATGAGTAGTTTGCGCAGATATTAGTTCTAACAGAAATTTCTGAAGAAGTAAAAAATTGCACGAGTAGGAGATAGTTGGTGGTGAAAATTATAATGATTGTCATTGTACCCAACTAGAGCATATCACTTTGGATCACCAAACCATTAAATTAAAGATACTATGTTGAATACGAATGAGCACCACTAGCAACTAGCAAATTGAACTCCTTGGCACAATGAATACCACTGCATAAGAAAGATCGAGCACCAAAGCATTCCTCTTCAAGATGTAACCACTTATCTAATATACGTGATCTGAATCAATGTGTTGTAAGGAAATAAGTGAATTTACTGTTTTGGGCCTTTTCTACATTGAATGGGTATCCTAGTCTTGGTGGTATAGAGTTTAGGAAAGAGTTTAGATTCCTAATAGGAGATTAATACTTGGTGGCCAAGTTTGTGTTCTCTACATATATAACTATAATTGTAGGTTTGTAGATATCCAACCTAGAAGAGTGGTAAATCCTTGTGCTTAGGATTTTGGTCTCTTTGTTAGCGAAGGTCATGTACTACCGTGAAGGTCAATATCGATGTGAGAGAAAAACTTGTAGAGAGTGGATTTTGGTGTTCTAGTGTTTAGGGTTTGGGGCTTTTCCCTAAACCAAGTTTCTAGTGTTTACATGTTTCTCCTCTGTTAGTAGAAGCTGTGAAGAAAGCGTTGAAGAGAAGACATGAGGATGGTTTGAGGAATGCTTTAGAGAGTTGGTTTCTATGGTTTCGTCAATGGTGTTCTCATGTATGTCTTGTTAACTTTTTGGGTCTTGTCTTGGGTTACGGGAAGAGGATGTTAATGGAAGTTTTTCTGGTGGTGTTGGTCGTGGATGTATCCTGTAAAGGTGAACCATGTATATCTTGTGTTGTGGTTGTGTGCGCTTGTTTACCTTCTATCTCTCTTATTGTTTCTCCAATATTTTGGTTTAAATCACCAATTACTCTTTGTGATCCTGTATTCTGCATGTGCCCGGGGTGCCAATTTTCCCAACAATTGGTATCAGAGCAATGATGGGTAGGTGGGATTGAATCTGGAATTGAACGATGGTTTATTTTTCTAGTGGAGAAATATGTTTTTTGAGGATAATATATGTTTCAACCGGTGTTTTCACAATGATTGGGTTTGTGATGTGATTTACAAATCAGAGGTTCAACTTGGTAGAAGTATATGTTATTCGTTTTGGTTTTCATCTGTAGTATGGGCTGCAGAATAAGGCTGAATGAGGTGGAATATGTTCGAGCATTGCTCGGTTGAACCCACCAAGCGTTGGTATGTCAAGTTTGGTTGTCATATTTTAGTGAATCAAAACTCATGCTAAGAGTCGCTTGATTATGTACTAGAGTCAACTTCGTATAGGTTAGCTTGAAAATATTAGGATATGAGACATTACAAGTACTGCGAAGTCTTGAAGATTTGAAGAATCAAGGAGATACAACGACAATCATCCTTCTACTTTAGGTTAGTGATATTTGACTTGAACTGTTTCATTCCCTAACGTATCTTTCAAGTCGTGCGTATTGAAAACATAACTGCGAAGCATATGTAAACTCTAGATAGACAAAGTATTAAGGAATACAATACGAGGTTTATTCCTTTACTATTAAACTTTGTAGATAAGACATCGCCATAATCATTTGAATGCTATTGTGATTATGTATGGGTATGAGGTGAGGATTTCATCCTAGGGAACAATGTTTACATGTGTTATAAGGAAGTAAGTTCATAAACTTATTTGTGAACCAAAAAGGAAATTGCAGGTGTTATTGGTTTTGTTATTCATTGCATATCTTATGAACAACCAATATGTTTGATAGAGTATAACCGCTCACAACTTGTTGTGTTCTTGGTAGAACTATTCACAAAGGCCTGACTTATGTATTGGTATAACTTTTATTAGTAAAACCGATCTTAAGTAATCACTTGTGGTATCATCGGATTTTGTATGTATGACCAATTAAAAGGAAAGGGGGAATCGATCCTTGTAAGGGGTGCAGTACATCAAAGGGAACCGATCCTTGTATGGGGTGCAGCAATATTTATAGCAGAAAGGGGAACCGATCCTATGGACATGTGCAACACGTTTTTAGGAAAAGGGGAACCGATCCTATGGACATGTGCAACACGTTTTAGGCAAAGGGGAACCGATCCTATGGACATGGGCAACACATATAAGTTAGATACCATATATATGTGGGGAACCGATCCTAGTACCTAGTCAACCGAATTTTTGGAAAGCTAGTGTGACTATGCACAGTACTCACATGGACTTAGAACCGAAACTTGTTTTGGTAGAACCATAAACCCATGATTGTGATTGAATGTTGGTTTGATCAATCACATAGTTCTTGAAAGTCAGATAAACCAATTCTAAACTTGTTTGGAAGTGTGGAAAATCGGTTTCAAGGTTGTAAGTGTGAAAGAGAACTTACAAAGTAAAGATGTCGACAAACTTTGAGCACGTGATATGAATGTTTATTTCTATAATTGTTCAAAGATATTCCTTAACGGCTAAGGGAAGAGAATAAGGATCGAAACATAAGTAAGTTAAGAATCTTTTAATTAAGGTTATTAATTTCATTTTGTAGGGAAATTACAGAATTAGTAATGTGCATTTACTAATTAGATTTTACGAGAGATTTCGATCGTTATTTTTGGACAGAGCATTTCCAGGAAATATGGAAAACGAATTTGTGCTTTAATGAATATCTTGAGAATATTTTCGGTTTTGGAAATTCCTTGGTGTCCAAACTTCCCTGTCTATAAATACTTGAAGTTTGCCTTTCTAGCAAACTGATCCTTCGTAACAACAGATTTACTCTTTTATTGTTGTTACTGGTGTAGCCGCCTATTCAGAGAGGAGAGTAACTTAATTAGTCGAAATCTCTTGTGGCCGTTCAGTTCAAAGTCTTCTTTGGGATTGAGAAGCTCTAGCGCGACCCGTTGGTGGGAAACTAAATAATTGCAGTTTATATTTTGTTTTCGATTGATTTGATTGACTAACGGTGGTTGAAATATGATTGCACCTAGTTTGTTTATTCTTGAGAATATTCTCTTCTGATATAAGATTCACTCAAACTAGTTCAGAGATTCGACAGGGATCTTTAGACTATTGTTAGTTCTAAAGACGATCTTGTGATAATCCATTGTTAACAGACTCCGTTCTATGCGTGATTGATCACAAGAGATTCAAGTGATTGTGTGCAGGTTTTTATTGAAGATTTAAGAAGATTTGAAGACAAAGAAGATATTGAAGATATGACTTGGGTTTTATAATCTTTGATGTGCACAATACTTGTTTCGGTAAAATAGGATCCAATTAATAATCGGTTTATCCTTGTGGTAGATTAGATTGATTAATTGAGTAGATCGACATCAACACGGTTCTTCGGATTAAAGGTGTTGTTGGCTTAACATTAATCGATTACCTTTGGGTGATTGAACATAAGATAGATCTAAGGACCTGACGAAGGAGTTTATGTTAAGATAAACGGAAGATCCTTTGTCCCACTCATATCACTTGGTTGAATAGAGTTGATACCAAACAGATTTGTTGTTCCTTTACTATTTGGAAATACGAACCAAAGGAATTGTTCCAAGTACGTGACTTATTTATAAGTTGGAGGCGTGGGAATACAGAAGGAACTAGGTGAAGTATAGGTTTAGTTACTTGGTCTCAACTATATGAAGTTAGTGTAATTTTGTGTAGCGGCTTAATCCTGAGAGTATTCAATTCTGGACTAGGTCCCGGTGTTTTTCTGCATTTGCGGTTTCCTCGTTAAGAAAATCTTGCTGTGTCATTTACTTTTATTTTCCGCATTATAATTGTTTTATTATAATTAAAGTAAATTACACAAACGTTAATTCCTATTTACTTGATAAGCAATCCTATTGTGTTTGGTTAAGTCCGAACCTTTGTATCAAGTAAACATACTTTGTTGTCGTATTGTCTCGATCTTGTATCCATAGACGATCACACGAAGTGTGAACCGATTAGTTGTACTGTCTCGACTCAGTCCATAGACAATCACTTTCGGAAAAAGGACTTATAGGTAGGAAAAGTTTTAGCTTGAGGTATATTTGGGTACCCTCGCCTTTTCAGAATACATATATACTTCTTGAAGGATATTAGTAATCATACATTATAAATAATGGGTTACAAAGTTTGAAGAGAGGATGGGGATGTGAAGTCTCGTGTAGAAGCAAGTTCAGCAACGCTTCGAAGTTATGCACGAGATGTTATAGATTTATGTTCTTAAGTTATGTTAAAGTATTATTGATGGCTTGCACGTAATATCAAGAATGTGCCAGATCTCTAAAGAATGTACCACATTAATATGGGCATTCACACGGTATATATTCTGATCGAGTATGTTGGGTGTGATGGTGGTAAAAGATATGTCAGATTGTTGATTGGTTTGGGAATAACTTAAAGGATTAAGCCTGTTAATCATAGTGGAAATATCTGATGGTTTGTTTCAGATACACAATAATCATGACATGTGTTGGAGTATGATATTGAAGATAATTCTTCCTTTCTGGGTTAAAATTCAATATGTTGTTAGCTTACTGGTTAGGTGGAGCTATCGGTGATTCTTATAGATGGTTCTCTTGGTGATCAATGGTGGATCCTGTGCAAGGATTCGTTGATGGTGATTGGTCGAAGATATGGTTCACAAGTGTTCTTCGTTAAAAAAGATGGTTTGAAGACTTTTATCAACGTCATGGTATTTCGGTCGAAGAGATGGTTCTATGAAGATGAAAGTTCTGGTTTGAACTTCAAAAGTAATTATACGAGTATATAAAGATGTTGAATAAATCTGGCGGAAGACGAAGGTGATTTTCTGTGATCGTCTCATGCTTGATAGTATGATCTGAGGTGGAGATTGTTAGGAAATAAGTGGATTTCCTGTTTTGGGCCTTTTCCACATTGAGTGGGTATCCTAATCTTGGGGGTATAGAGTTTAGGAAAGATTTTTAGTTTCCTAATAGGAGACTTATACTTGGTAGCCAAGTTTGTGTTCTCTATATATATGACTAGAATTGTAGGTTTGTAAACATCCAACCTAGAAGACTGGTAAACCCTTATGCTTAGGGTTTTGGTCTCTTTGTTATGAAGGGTGGTGTAATACCGTGAAGGTCAATATCGGTGTGAGAGAAAAACTTGTAGAGAAAGTATTTTGGTGTTCTAGTGTTTAGGGTTTATGGTTTTGCCCGAAACCAAGTTTCTGGTGTTTCCATGTTTCTCCTCTGTTAGTAGAAGCTGTGAAGAAAGCATAGAAGAGAATACATGAGGCTGGTTTGAGGAATCCTTTAGAGATTTGATTTCTATGGTTTCTTCAATGGTGTTCTCAGGTATGTCTTGTTAACTTTTTGGGTCTTGTCTTGGGTTGCAGAAAGAGCATTTAATGGTCTGTGATTATAATGGAAATTTTTCTGGTGGTGTTTGTCGTGGATGTAGCCTGTAAAGGTGAACCATGTATATCTTGTGTTGTAGTTGTGTGTGCTTGTTATCTTCTGTCTCTCTTATTATTTCTCTCCCATGTTTTGGTTTAAATCACCAATTTCCCTTTGTGATCCTATCTTCCGCATGTGCTCGCGGTGTCAGTTTTCCCAACATGTGTATTACGCAAGAACTACAATTGATTTTAATCAAACAATAGTTGAAACATCTTATTTAAGTACTTATAAAACTTACAACTATTATTCACCTTCATGAAAGGAAAGTGCAACATAAAATATAAAGGATAACATGCTATATTCACAATTAAATGTGGACTCAACAAAGAAGACTTCATTCTATATACCAGTACCATCACCAAATCCAATTTTAAAACTCCATCTTCAGTTTCACCATTAGAATTACAAGACAATTCACTCACATAATACTGTTGTGAGGACTATACCAATATAACATTGAGAGGAGGAAACAAAATGAAACGTTGGACTCAACTGAATTGAAGAATACATTCTCTCCACTATACGGTAGAAAAAAAATTAAACTTCTTCCTAACTAACTCCAATAGCAGAAATAAGCATGCTCAGATCAAATCGATTCAGGCATCAGTACCAGTAGGACTTGACAGAAAAACTAGTGGAAATCAAACCTATTTATGATGATGATTGTTCTCCTGAAGAATTGAGATCCAACAGAAAGCTGAATTGGAAAACAGGAACTGCCAAAAGCTCAAGTGAAAAAACCAAATTTCATTCATGCTTAATATTGTTTATTTAAGTAATGCTGGAGGTATAAAACTTTACACCAATTCCAGAGAGAAATATTCACTTCAAGAAACCTCATCAATCATCAAGAAAAAATCATCAAACAACAACAATCAGACCTGTTGGTGCTAAAATGCATAAACGAAAACTTAAAATCAATGTCAGATCAATTCATCTTTTAAGAGTGTAAATCCGGGAAAATCACATCAATGAACTTGATTCTTTAGCGGCATCATTAGCAGAAGAGTTACGGAAGAATCAGTAGCTTTGAAGATGAATCAAAGTCGAAGAACAATGAAATGAGGGTCACTACCCTTAGAGATGAAACTCTCTGAGTCTGATATCGTGATAGACTTTGGATGTCTACATTTCTGCTGAACGTTTTTAATCAATTCAATTGATAAAAGAAGATAGACCTGACAGTGTGGTTCAATGAGTTTATGTACTCAAATTTTTTAACTATCATCGACATTCTCATGTATATCCTACAAACTTACATTACAAAACAGGACATGCCTTACATTCTCAGTATCACTCACTCACTCACATATATTCATTAACGGTTCACACCACACTCAAAATGAAACCCTAGAAAAAAAACAAGTCAAAAACTTTTTGAGCTGAGCTCCATCATCGTGACGTATGTTTTAAATCTCCAGATGCAATTCAGTTTTCCTCATTGCAAGTTCAAGATCTATTCAATCATCTATCTTTACCCTACAATCATTGGAATCCTTGATTTTTTCCATTACTATCTTTAACAGCTTACACATCTTCACTAATCATTCAACTGAGATTGGTTTCAAACAAACTAGAAAGATAAAAAATAGACTGAATAAAGAACAAACCAACACCAGGCACATTCCAAGTACTAGAAAGAGTTCAAATTTTTACAAGACCATTACCAGTTTAAGTACATACCAAGCAGATAGAAATAAACAAGACGTTAAACCTAAAACTTCCGAAAATCCTTTTGTTTCTTTACAACCCATTTGTACAACAAAAAATCAAGGTTGTAACTTAGCAATCCTAGCTGCAACACAAAGTCATACCATACTTGCTACTGCTCCCCTGCAAACTATTTCCCCTTCCAAGAACTTGTCAATTCTAAGGCATTAGAATCATTCTATGCTTCACAAAATAAGTAACCCCAACGGAAAAAAACAAACTACCATAAAAGATCTTACCACCAGATGATAGAAATTGAAACCCATTTCTCCAGACAATTCTTCAGCGACACTAAATACCATCAATTTCCTCATAAATTTTCATGAAGATGTATAAGAGTGTCTAAGCACTCTAGTTCTAATGAAATTGATGGTATTCCAGGAATGTCTAATCTGAATCATCATCAGAATCTTCCTCACTATCACTGGTATAGTTCAATTCATCAAATATGTAGTAACGAGCCTTACCGTCATCTTCATCTGAAGTGGTATAAGGCCCTTGGAGATCTTCATCCTCATTTTCTTCTTCATCTTCAACGTTACCTTCACCATCACTGAAAGGAACTGTCAGACCAGAGAATACAGGGTTTTCATCAATATCCATCCCATAAATTTCCTCTCCGTCAGAGTCGACGTTTAGCGGCTCTGACGTGGTCTTTGCAAATTTATGAGACTCGTTTGTCTTCTCTACAAGTGATCGTTGTCGTATGCGTCAAAAACAAATTACACTTTCTCACTAATCAAAATATAAAATATAGCAAGGGCAAGAAAGGATCGTTCCCACAGAGAGGACTAAGGTTGTCAAATTGTTTCGGTTTCCTATAAATACCAATGGGGGGTTTTCTGATTTTTATGTACTAAAATAAAATAAAAGCAAACAAAGAAATAAACACGTAAATCAAGGATATAAAAATATTGGTTAAGGATTTCGTTTTTTTCCACTAACATGCTTTCTAACAATAACTAGAATTGATATTTAATCTCTCTTTTATCAAAGGTCCTAAGATACCTTGATCGCAAGTATATCCCACAAATCTCCTATTTCCATCAACAAACACATTAAAAGATGCGAGTATGAATTCTACCTTAGAGAACAACCTAACGTGTAAAAGCACTAATCAAGTTTAATTCCCTAGATGCATTAAGTTATCAAATCAGGCCAATCAAAGCAATCGAACGTGTAAAAGCACTAATCCGATTTAACAAAGGTTATGACTCACTTGTGACTACTAGGATGTATCACTACAAGCAATAATCACAATTATGCTACTTGTATTCAAGGTATATCACGTTTACGTATAATAAACACTAAACTAGCAATATATGATTACGAGTTCTACCAATTTGCAACTTGACAAAACTAACAATCAATCATACATGGCGACATTTCTAGTGAATCATAATCGATAAAATTGAGACAAAACTAATTTATTGAACAAGAAACATGCTTTGTAAAATCCAACTAATCCATAACCAAAAATAAGATTAACTACTCATGTTCATGGAGTTCATAATAAGAAGGAATAGAAAAGCCATCATGTTCTAAACTCTAGGAAAAAAGTAGAAGAAGAGATCCCCATTAGAGATTCCAAAAGAGAGGTTATATAGCCTCCCAGTTGTGTGAATTGGTTTTCCAAAAGATCTCGACCGCCTCCAATTTACTAACTCACGTTCCAGCCCACTAGCAGCCACAACACAGGCCCATGTAGAATTTACTAAGCCTGTCAGTCTTGTGGAACTGACAAGGCATCCAGCTCTAGCACCACCAGCTAACTGTAACCCATAATTCTTCTTCCCTGCAGTTCTTGCAATCACTCAACACACACAACATTTAATCAATCATACAGCCTTCTTAATTCATCAAAGGCGAGTCTTCCCTGCACTGCCTTTCTATTCAGAAAACTCCCTTGTTAAGCCATAAACAAATCCATTCAAAGTCGACCATCCGCAACTTCATCGTCCACTCCTGCAACAACACAAACATCTGCAGTACCATGTTCACAATATCAGCATCTTCATTATCTTCTAACTCAGCCATCGGATTCCTTGAAGCGAGCTCCACCACAGCACAATTCAGTTCATTAACTTCGTCAGCTTCAGACACCAACATCATTATTTCGGCTTCAGCTGCAGCTGCAACTTGATGTACTCCATCTCCTTTCGCGGACCAATCGAGTCCATCTCAGTCATGAACCAATACACGTTCATACCCCTCATTCATTCTCTGCTTGCACCTGCTTCAATTCATATGCTGCTTCTCAAAACCCTTTGTAAACATCCACCAGATCCATTTTCTCAGTTCTGTAATGAGCAACAACTTCAACTCCTTTTGCGACTCTTCCACAACTATTTGCTATCAGTTCTAGTTCAACCTAAACCCATTAGATGCAACTCTGAATTTCTCCATCTAGCCACAGCAGCATATTTCAATAACCCATTATAAGCAGCAACAACTATCACTGGCAGCAGCTCAGCTCCATACTCAGTTGTATCCTCTCCATCATGGCAGCAACAACACTCTTCCATCCGTGGTTCCTTATTCATTCAGCATCACTGCATCATACCAGCTCATTCTTCCATTTAAGCTTCAGTTCCACAACCAACTCCAAATCTGCATCTTTTCCTGTCTCAGCTGGTGCTTCAACTCATTCACCTGCCATCAAAACCACTTCACAAACCTGCCACTTCTGTACCCATTACAGCTGCACAACCAACTCTGCAATTCATTACAGCAACACATTTATTCCAGCAACTTGAACTGCAACTGCGGCTCAACAAACCTATCTGCACCTCCTCCATGAGTTCAATATCGCCACTGCTTCACCACCAAGCTGTCGCAGCAACTCAACTGCAATCCCATATCTACTTGACAATGGCAGCAAGCCACCAGATTCGGCGTTCACATTGTACTCAGTTTGTTGTTGATTCGACACACACCCACTATTCTCATCTGCGACATCAGTTCACAGCTCCATACCCTTGTGTATCTTTACCAGCACCATTAACATCTCCAATTGAATTGCAAGCTCCACTGTAGCTTCCCTGTAAACCTAATGCATTCATCTAATCCATGTAACCTTCACGATATCAACACTGCACAGCTGCAACACTGATTCAGTCACAAGACCAGCAGCACAATCACACTCAACATCCTGCCATCATTACACAATCACCATAACTCATGCATATTCTTCAACTGATATTACTGTCAGAACCAAAATCGCCATCGTTGCCGCAAGCAGGTTCATCTCCAATCCCTTGTTTAGTTCATCTGCAACTCAGCCACTGCACACAAGAACACCAAGCAATTGCTTCAGCTCCAGCTGATGCTCATCTACTTGCAGCTGCCATCCATTGCTGCTCCAAACCACACTGTCACAGCCTTTGAATCTCACCCACACTAAACTGCAGCTGCAAAACCCAATCTTCCTATTCTCCAATTTACACAAACCCCACACAAATCGTTCTTCATATTCACTTCAAACCCTAGCTCTTCAGTCGACATCATTTCTGAGCATCAGAACTTGAATCTGAGTAATACCCATTTGTTATCAGGGCCACCTTCAACCTTCCTCTTTATTTCGACCATCAATTTCTTTCACAGCAGACTCAATTTCTCCAACAGCAACGATTTTTCTTCATTTTCTAGGCTCGGATCTTCAATGAATCCCCAATTTCTTACATGAATAAACATCTAACCGTTTGTCTCAGATTTTAATCTTCGAAATGAAATATCGAACTACTGCCTTTAATTTTAACATCGTCGGCGTGAACCCTTGTTTGCACCTGTCTTGGTCTGTGTTGTAAGAGAAGAACCAGAATTATTGTTTTGAATCTCAACTCGACCTAGATGAAGTATAATACCCGGGGATGGTTATTGGTCCGTGACACGGGCCACCCAGTAGTATCCCCTTAACCTGTGACTGGCTCCAGATAGCACCCACCTCTGAAATGCCTCTTTTTCCTTGCCAATTTCTTCCTCTTTTGCGCCAATAACTCCATAGTATCTGATAAACTCAAAAACAATCATAAGATACATAATTTACAAAAAAACTCGTAAAGAAAGCATAAATACTAGATATAAAAGTAGGTGTTTAAGACACCTATCAAATTCCCCCACACTTAGACTTTGCTAGTGCTCGAGCAGATCAAACAAAATAATTATAAAAACATACATACAACTCCGTGTCGTCGAGGTTACGGTCATTCTTAGCATGAATAACGGGCCTTTGAAACCCTAGGTGTCCCTAGTGGACGAGTTATAGTCTCGTGACGGTTTACAAGAGGTCTACCTACAAAACCTATATTTCCAACTCCAGCTACCTGTGACAAATCTCTGAACGAATCCAAAATGGATATTGGAGGAGATACCCTGATGCGAATCCAAATTAATATATATGTAAATTAAGCTCTACTCAGAAAGTTGAACAAACCACAATACTCGGAATCTGACTAACCACAATCACACATGAATAGATTAAGAAGATGTATACAGAAATAGATGTTTGCGAATGTTGACTAAGTGAACGGTGTTTCCCATATCTGTCTGAAGGTCACCGCCAAGATGAACCTATGAATCCTATTGGATTGAGCTACTGGTCTGAATTCTAATATCAACACACTGGCATATACAAGGGAACCGGCAGTCAATAATCTTAAATGTAGATCGACTCACTGGCAAATACAAGGGAACCAGGAGTCGATTTTATTGAACAATAATAATACTTTTTTTTCTTTCTTTTTTCAATTTTTTTTTTCAAATCGACAACATGATTGGATTTTTTTTTAATAATCCAAGCGCATGATTCTTGTCAGCAGATTACATGGTATTTCCCTTGGATCCTGCACCACGCTGCTTAGGCGATGGAGACAGGGAGAACACACACATATTGCTATCCAAATGTCAATCTTATTCCGTTTGGTCAATTGGTCGGTCCTTTTTTTTAAAATTTTTTTAGTAACTCAATCACACTATTTCATCCTAGCAGCAATAACAATTCGATGTTAGTGACCCATCAAATCACATAGATATAACATAAAGTTTGCAAAAATAAAAACAGAAAGTGATATGGTGATATTCCGAGATATGGTAACAACTTTCATATTATTTCTAACACTTGAATAATTATGTCCCTTGTAGTTAATGGGTTCCTCACCTCCGGCAACCAAGATGGTTCCATCCATTTAGATTGATAGTGTCATCCTAAAGGCACATATTTCTATGTTACGGAGTGTATAAAGCAAAAAAAAAATTTATCATAAAAGGGAAAAACTAACAAGGCTAAAAAATCTATATGCGAAAACACTCCCCCACACTTAAGCTTTACATTGTCCTCAACGTAAATTAAGTCATCCAAAGTAAAATTTAAGATGGGAAATACATAACATGGTATATATACACAATAAGAAAATAAAATGCATGATAAAAAGCTGATATTCCAACTCATAGCTATTTATGAAAAATAGAGGATAAACACTAAACAAGTTATTTAGTTGGCATCTAATCCCAACTCAGCCAATATATATACCTCATCGTCAAGAAAAAATTCCATCTACTTAGAAAGGCTAGTGTTTATTCTAAATTGTTCAGAAATTTCTAAAAGTTGGAATTTTGATATGCAAATATCCAAAATAAGAAAATAAAGATAAAAGACTTGAGAAATAAAAAGATAGAGATAGATACACAAAACCAGTGGGTTGCCTCCCATTTAGTGCTTGTTTTAAAGTCGTCAACACGACTTGCAAGACCGATTCCCCATACACCAATAACCTGAAAAGTTGAGGATCCTTCCATAGAACCTGTTTTGCAAACACTAGCTTCGCACACATATTAATAATATAAAATAGAAACAAAGCTATTACCCGATAAAAGTTTTCCCCACACTTATTCTTGTCCACACTTGGAAGTGGATATAAAATATAGAATTTGGGAACTTTCATGGTTTCTTATTCACAAACCTGCATAGCATGAGAATCAAATGTTTCCAATAGAGGATATCGAGAAACAAAGTCATTCAACAATGTTTCCGAAGCACATACATTCAAACCAATAAGAGATAAAGGAGAAGAAACAATATGCAAAGGGTTAGACAAACCTTGCACAATCTCTTGTATTACGGAATCCTCTTCATCCTTGAAAAACTCAAGTGAGTTATTCACCTCTTTTATATCATGGTCATCTATCAAACCTTGCAACCATTCTTCGTTCGTTTCTGCCGTAACCAAAGTCTCGACATAAACATCATCATTATAATCCTTTGCAATCTCAATTGGGTCTTCCACAATATTGGTCATATCGGTTTCATTCTCAACACACTCTTCTTTGTTGTAAGGCACATATGCTACTGCGGATTCAAGTCTCTCCATAAGGAACTTTTTAAGAACACGCATTGCATCATCCTCAAGCTCTACCTTTTGAATATGTTCTTGATCATTATTAAGATCAATGCTTGAGTAAGCTGCACTAGTGTCATCATATTCCTTTTCATCTTCACCTTGATCGCAAAAAGACTCCATTGTACACTCCCCGGGGATTTCATCATAAATTGGTTCAAGCGTTGTACTTTCATAGTCATCGTGACTATCATAGTTGATATAAGATTGGCTACCACTTCCCAAAGATTGGTCTTTCGCAGAATTTTGCATGTCCTCTTTGTATTTTTCAATGCCTTGTCTTAAAATGGAAACACCTTTTTGAAGCTCTTGGAGTGATCCATCCAAATTTTGAAAATAGTGTTCCATTTGTTGGTAAAGCTCGTTTGACAAGGAAAAAGTAGAATCACTTACTTCAGTATTGCTAGCCAATTATCTTCCCTTTGAATGGGTGAATGATCATAACTACGATCAGAATTTGGGCCAAACATACTATTAGCATATTCGGTCGACGAAATTGGTTCCACGCTTGGTTGTCTATAAACTGACTCCATGCCCACCATAAATTGTTGCATCTCATCTACCAAACTCTAAGAAATATGAATGGGAGTACAACTAGTCTCCCCTCCTTGTGGTTGCTCACTTACATACCTACCGTAAGAAGGTTGATATGTATGAGAATAACTCAAAGGGTACGTGGAATATTGACCATAACCAGAGGATTGGTTTTGATTGTATTCCCCATAAGGGTGATAGTTGTCATAATGTTGTTGAGGTTGATAACCGTATCCATTGTCACAATATGCTCCGTCCATAGAAATTGGTACCTGAAACAAGAGTTCTCAAAACTATGTCAAAATCAGAAAATAAGAAAACAAAAAGGAGAAACAAAACTAAAAACAAAAATAAGAAACCAAAAACAAGTGACAACCGCTACTCCCCGGCAACGGCGCCAAAATTTGATCGCTGTCGTATGCGTCAAAAATAAATTACACTCTCTCACTAATCAAAATATAAAATATAGCAAGGGAAAAAAAGAATCGTTCCCACAGAGAGGACTAAGGTTGTCAAATTGTTTCGGTTTCCTTTAAATACCAACGGGGGGTTTTCTGATTTTTATGTACTAAAATAAAATAAAAGCAAACAGAGAAATAAACACGCAAATCAAGAATATAAAGATATTGGTTAAGGATTTCGTTTTCTTTCACTAACATGCTTTCTAATAATAACTAGAATTGATATTTAATCTCTCTTTTATCAAAGGCCCTAAGATACCTTGATGGCAAGTATATCCCGCAAATCTCCTATTTTCATCAACAAACACATTAAAAGATGCGAGTATGAATTCTACCTTAGAGAACAACCAACCGTGTAAAAGCACTAATCAAGTTTAATTCCCTAGCTGCATTAAGTTCTATGAAATCAGGCCAATCAAAACAATCGAACGTGTAAAAGCACTAATCCGATTTAACAAAGGTTATGACTCACTTGTGACTAACAGGATGTATCACTACAAGCAATAATCACAATTATGCCACTTGTATTCAAAGTATATCATGTTTACGTATAATAAACCCTGAACTAGCAATATATGATTACGAGTTCTACAAATTTGCAACTTGACAAAACTAACAATCAATCATACATGGCGATATTTCTAGTGAATCATAATCGATAAAATTAAGACAAAATTAATTTATTGAACAAGAAACATGCTTTGTAAAATCCAACTAATCCATAATTGGTTATGGAGTTCATAACAAGATTAACTATTCATGTTCATGGAGTTCATAACAAGAAGGAATAGAAAAGCCATAATGTTCTAAACCCTAGACAAAAAGTAGAAGAAGAGATACCCCGTTAGAGATTCCAAAAGAGAGGTTATATAGCCTCCCAGTTGTGTGAATTGGTTTTCCAACAGATCTCGACCACCTCCAATTTACTAACTCACGTTCCATCCCACTAGCAGCCACAACCCAGTCAACACAGGCCCATGTAGAAGTTACTAAGCCTGTCAGTCTTGTGGAACTGACAAGGCATCCAGCTCTAGCACCACCAGCTAACTGTAACCCATAATTCTTCTTTCCTTCAGTTCTTGCAATCACTCAACACACACAACATTTAATCAATCATACAGCCTTCTTAATTCATCAAAGGCGAGTTTTCCCTGCACTGCCTTTCTATTCAGAGAACTCCCCTGTTAAGCCATAAACAAATCCATTCAAAGTCGACCATCCGCAGCTTCATCGTCCACTCCTGCAACAACACAAACATCTGCAGTACCATGTTCACAACATCAGCATCTTCATTATCTTCTAACTCAGCCATCGGATTCCTTGCAGCGAGCTCCACCACAACACAATTCATTTCATTAACTTCGTCAGCTTCAGACACCAACATCATTATTTCGGCTTCAGCTGCAGCTGCAACTTGATGTACTCCATCTCCTTTCTAGGACCATTCGAATCCATCTCAGTCATGAACCAATACACGTTCATACCCCTCATTTATTCTCTGCTTGCACCTGCTTCAATTCATCTGCTGCTTCTCAAAACCCTTTGTAAACATCCACCAGATCCATTTTCTCTGTCCTGTAATGAGAAATAGCTTCAACTTCTTTTGCGACTCTTCCACAACTATTTGCTATCAGTTCTAGTTCAACCTAAACCCATTATATGCAACTCTGAATTTCTCCATCTAGCCACAGCAGCATATTTCCATAACCCATTATAAGCAGCAACAGCTATCACTGGCAGCAGCTCAGCTCCATACTCAGTTGTATCCTCTCCATTATGGCAGCAACAACACTCTTCCATCTATGGTTCCTTATTCATTCAGCATCACTGCATCATACCAGCTCATTCTTCCATTTAAGCTTCAGTTCCACAACCAACTCCAAATCTGCATCTTTTCCTGTCTCAGCTGGTGCTTCAACTCATTCACCTGCCATCAAAACCACTTCACAAACCTGCCACTTCTGTATCCATTACAGCTGCACAACCAACTCTGCAATTCATTACAGAAACAAAGTTATTCCAGCAGCTTGAACTGCAACTGCGACTCAACAAACCTATCTGCACCTCCTCCATGAGTTCAATATCGCCACTGCTTCACCACCAAGCTGTCGCAGCAACTCAACTGCAATCCCATATCTACTTGACAATGGCAGCAAGCCACCAGATTCGTCGTTAACATTGTACTCAGTTTGTTGTTGATTCGACACACACCCACTATTCTCATCTGCGACATCAGTTCACAGCTCCATACCCTTGTGTATATTTACCAGCACCATTAACATCTCCAAATGAACTGCAAGCTCCACTGTAGCTTCCCTGTAAACCTAATGCATTCATCTAATCCATGTAAGCTTCACGATATCAACACTGCACAGCTGCAACACTGATTCAGTCACAAGACCAGCAGCACAATCACACTCAACATCCTGCCATCATTCCACAATCACCACAACTCATGCCTATTCTTCAACTGATATTACTGCCAGAACCGAAATCGCCATCGTTGCCGCAAGCAGGTTCAGCTCCAATCCCTTGTTTAGTTCACCTGCAACTCAGCGACTGCATACAAGAACACCAAGCAATTGCTTCAGCTCCAGCTGATGCTCATCTACTTGAAGCTGCCATCCATTGCTGCTCCAAACCACACTGTCACATCCTTTGAATCTACCAACACTAAACTGCAGCTGCAAAACCCAATATTCTTATTCTCCAATTTACACAAACCCCACACAAATCCTTCTTCATATTCACTTCAAACCCTAGCTCTTCAGTCGACATCATTTCTGAGCATCAGAACTTGAATCTGAGTAATACCCATTCGTTATCAGGGCCACCTTCAACCTTCCTCTTTATTTTGACCATCAATTTCTTTCACAGCAGACTCAATTTCTCCAACAGCAACGATTTTTATTCATTTTCTCGGCTCAGATCTTCAATGAATCCCCAATTTCTTACATGAATAAACATCTAACCGTTCGTCTCAGATTTTAATCTTCGAACTGAAATCTCGAGCTACTGCCTTTAATTTTAACATCGTCGGCGTGAACCCTTGTTTGCACCGGTCTTGGTCTGTGTTGTAAGAGAAGAACCAGAATTTTTGTTCTGAATCTCAACTCGACCTAGATGAAGTCTAATACCCGGGGACGGTTATTGAACAACCCCAAGAGGTGACACGGGCCACCCAGTAGTAGCCCCTTAACCTGTGACTGGCTCCAGATAGCACCCACCTCTGAAATGCCGCTTTTTCCTTTCTGTGCCAATTTTTTGCTCTTTTGCGTCAATGACTCCATAGTACCTGATAAACTCAAAAACAATCATAAGATACATAATTTACAAGAAAACTCGCAAATAAAGTATAAATACTAGATATAAAAGTAGGTGTTTAAGACACCTATCAGCAAGATATTGATCATACATTGCATCCTCAAACTCTTCTTCTTCTTCTTCTTATTCTTCTTCTCCAACTTTCTTGCTCTCTTCCTTTCTTCAATGAATCATCACTACTTTCTTCCTTCTCTTCCTCGTAACTTTCATCCTCGCTATCACTTTCAGTCATGCTTCGAGTCTTCCTCCATGACGGCTTCCGCGTTCCCCTTCTCTGAAGTCTTTGTCTGTGTCGACGTGTATCAACAGCCTCAACTTTCCTTAACCGGAGTTGGAATTATTCATCATTCTCTATCCTCAATCTGTCATACTCCTCTTTCTCCTCTTGTTCCTTTTTCTTAGCCTTCTCCAGAATCAACTACTCTATCAGCCTCTCCATCTCAGTACTTGTCAATGCTTCTATTGCAACCTTTGCATGCCGCATGGCTGCAGAATCTGATGGCTCGCCTGAATTCCCTCCTCCGGCAGAACTTGAAGAAATTTCGACCATGTCTCTTAATCTATTTCTCTTCATCTTCTTTTATTTGATATTTTTGGTGTAATTCTGGGATTATCTCCCATTTCCTATTAAATAAAGGGGGTAGATTAGCCATAAATGACCCTTTATGGCTCTTGGTCAAGCATCGCGTCACTTGGAAATTCACGCCACTTCAATGTCATGCACAATGCTCCAGCTTTCATCATTATCCTACTAAACCCTACTTTCAAAGTCGAATCCTAGACGCTTCAAATTCCTTCATTTCTATTGGAATCACTGTTAAGAGAGGAATAATTAGGCTACCTAATTTTGAAGAGTGTATTCGGGTTTTAATTAAAACTTTTGGTTTTATGCAGATTCAGAGCAAGAAGCACCTGTTGGGAGGCACTAATTTTATTTGGGGTATCATTAACAGTCGGATTATAGACTATGGCGACCAGCAAACTAAACCGTTTCAACCTACTAATAAATACCTTCTTACCACCACCAGTAAACCAAAAAATTACCATAATATTTCCTACTTTCACCATACCCAATTTTCTTTACCCTACACAACTATGTTTATGACATTTGGACGGAAGTGCATAACCAATCAGGTTTACAATCTGTGTAATGACAAAGCTCTTAAATGTTCACCAACCTTCATGCTTACGTATGCGCAAGACGTACAAAGTATAAAGATAAACTATTTGGTTGTGTATACCCTTTGCAGGGCTTGAAAAAGCGGGGGTACAATAACCACACCCAATATTTCGATTAGCAATCTGTATGGACTAACTCCAATATACTTTCAAGGGAATCAACTAGACTCAATCTTAATAAAGTATATCAAAGAGTTATATCTCTCTTTCTCGATTCAATTCTTAATCAAGCAAATAGAAATCTGCGATTCTAATTGAACACAAGAGAAATCATTTGAACGGTACAAAAAACTAATGTTCAAGTATCAATCAGTTTCAATCAACAACCAAAGGTCGGATTTCCAATTGATTGATTCAAACGCACAACCTGTGATATTTCAATTACATAACAAAATATAATGCGGAAAAGAAATAACACAGACACCAGAATTTTGTTAACGAGGAAACCGCAAATGCATAAAAACCCCGGGACCTAGTCCAGATTGAACACACATTGTATTAAACCGCTACAGACACTAGTCTACTATAAACTAACTTCGGTCTGGACTGTAGTTGAACCCCAATGAATCTCACACTGATCCAAGGTACAGTTTCGCTCCTTACGTCTCTGATACCAGCAGGATACTACGCACTTGATTCCCTTAGCTGATCTCACCCACAACTAAGAGTTGCTACGACCCAAAGTCGAAATTTTTAATAAACAAATCTGTATCACACAGAAAAGTCTATGAAAATAGATAAATCTGTCTCCCACAAAAATACCCATAAGTTTTTGTTCCGTCTTTTGATAAATCAAGGTGAACAGGAACCAATTGATAACCCGGACTTATATTCCCGAAGAACAGCCTAGAATTATCAATCACCTCATAATAATCTTAATCGACGCGGCGAAAGAAGATATTGTGGAATCACAAACGATGAGACGAAGATGTTTGTAACTAATTTTATATCTTGCCTATCGGAGATATCA
The DNA here is from genome assembly GCF_003573695.1 of Papaver somniferum. Classification (NCBI taxonomy): domain Eukaryota; kingdom Viridiplantae; phylum Streptophyta; class Magnoliopsida; order Ranunculales; family Papaveraceae; genus Papaver; species Papaver somniferum. The sequence goes on from NC_039368.1 coordinate 98,545,023, forward strand.
ATCTCAAGCCAATCATTACGATTGTACTCAACACGATAGAATCAGCAAGATCAGATCACACAACTACAAGAAAGTAGTATCGGTCTGGCTTCACAATCCAATAAAATATTCAAGTCGTTAATCTACAGGGTCTCGAAGAAACCTAAGGTTAAATGATAATCGACTCTAGCTAATACAACTAGTATCACACATGAGGTGTGGGGATTAAGTTTCCCAGTTGTTAGAGTTCTCCCTTATATAGTCATTCAAATCAGGGTTTGCAATCAATGTTATCTTAGTAACAAAGCATTCAATATTCACTGTTAGATGAAAACCTGATTAGATTCAAGCTAATATCTTTCAACCATTGGATCGAAAACTTAGCTTGTTACATACAAATGAAATCCACGATTTTAGGTTTGTGTAACCGTACCCAAACATGTACATTTTTTGGTTCAACAGTAGTTAACCAAATGGTTAGCCATATGAGCACTTTTATATCAACCATATTCTTCTTCACCATAACTCGTTCAAATGACTCAAATGAATTAGTTAGAGAGTTGTTCAATTGTACAAATCTTATATAACTATACAAGACACAATCAAAACAAAAACGATTTGATTCACTCGAATCGATTCATGAACTTTTTAGCCACGGTTTACAATTTGCATTCCTTAGTTAATATAAATATAAGTTCACAAATAATCGTCTTTAGATATAACCAACTCAAGTACACGGACTTAGTTCGCGGACTTAAGTTCCCGGAAGGAGTTCACAAACTCCAGCAAATATTCTCGGGATGAGAACCTCCGCCAGTTCGCGGACTGAGTTCACAGCTCTTATTCCGGTTTTCCTGATGAACAAAGTACGCATACTTTGGTTCAAGGAATAAGGACTTATACATATATGTGTTGTCACACAATGCTTATATCCAACAATGGTTATTTAATCTAAACTCTCATTTCAATCATTGAAACATTCTTAGAGGACGTTATACAGTTGTTATTCACAAACCATTTTTCGTCAAAGTCATTTTCAAAGTGATTGAAACATAACATGACTTTAGTCACTAGGTAAAGATGAACTTGGACAAAGCGAAAGCTTACAAACACATATTTCGAGAAATAGATAAGCGAGATAAACTCGGCTCGAAATAGCAAATGTGTATAATCAAAGTCTATATAGCAAAACGACTTTTGTCTAGAGATAGGAAATAGAGTAGATAGACTTTTGAGTGATAGATAAGTTCAAGTCTCCACATACCTTTTAGTCGATGAAGTTCCACTAGTTCCTTGAATAGTCCTTCGTCTTGTATGATGATCGCCATGGAGTTCTTGAGCTCAACTACACTTTCTATCCTAGTCTGAGACTTAGCTATAGTAAACTAGAAATCAAAAATTATAGTTTTGATCACTAACATTGACAAACATGCTTGAGATAGCAACGCATGTGAGTTCGACCGAGCAGTGCTCTAACAGGGATCATGGCTACAAATATTACGTGAAAGTCAAGCCAAGGTCTCTATCAACTACTCCTAGGAAAGATACCATCTTTCAGCCATGCAAAAAGCCCTTTGGTTAAATACAAAAAGTCGTAACCTTTCACAAAATCTTACCATTACAAAACTCCCCCTTCTGCTGACCAGTTTCAACTCAGTCAGAATTTCCATTTTAAGGATCAAAGTGATTTTGATGGCACATCCCAGTTCCAAATACACAGTTGTCTGATTGATATCCATCATACCTACACTGTTACAAGAATCTTTCCCCTTCATATAATTATTTTAATACCCAGCCAATCTCTTGAACATGATAAAACCTCACTTTTATCCATCTCTATTATAATCTATATGGAACTTTCTCCAACCCAATCTTCTCATATTCCTGAAAACCTTGAAATTCAAAATCTCACAAAACAAATGACTGACAAACTGAAATTACCATCCTCTCTAACAGAACCAGTGTTTATTGATAAAACAGTTGTTTTGGCTGAAGATGATAATAGTTGGAAATGGTGTATGGTTGGCTATGTCTGCAGTGAAACCCTTATCCCTACTCTTCAATTCGTTACTATATTTGCAATCAATGGCCTTTAGCTCAACCACCTATTGTTACCACTTTCAATGGTTTGAGAAACAAAGTTCTTATCCAATTCCTAGCTGAAACTGATTTCAATGGGATTAACTCACAAAAACCCTGGTTTGTTTTTGTTCATCTAATGGTTCTCAAAGATGTTCCCATCAATGGATGGCCTACAAATCATCAAATCTCGTTTACTGAAGAACTGTTCTGGCTCATTGTTGATACATGAAAAATAATTCCCCTTAAACCAGGTGCGGGTACCCCAAAGAGGGGAAAGGACACATATGAGACATGGGGACTTGGGTACTAAGGCCCAAGTCCACCAAGGAAGTATCCATAAGTTGGAAGGGACAATGGAGGAATTAATAAGGAAGAAGGAGGTTATATTAGGAAAGAGATGGCGTTAGCAGTAATTAAGGAGGTTTAGGACACATGGCAAGGTATCATAAAAGAAGGGGCTTTTGGAAAGTCTATATAAGGAAGGACAAGGTACAATCGAAAACAACTCTCTCTCTCATACCATTTTAAGAAAAGTGAGGTCATCTTGGTAGACTAGGACGGGTAGAACCTAACGAGAATTCCGGTATTAACATTTGGCGACCACACCCGGAGACTCGTGCCTAGACCATCATGATGCAGCCAAATAACAGTAATCTTGGCGCGGTAGGAAATCAATCAACTAACCTCCCTGTTGACCTCGACGAGGCATCATATAAGAAGGGATAGCGAGGAAGAAACGTCACATCAAAGCGCAGACCAACGATCTGAATACACTCACCAATATGCGACGTGCAAAGAAGATGCACAAATGGTTCGACAATCAAGACCTGTAACCCCGTGCATGCAAGGTATTCAGAAAGAATTAGAAGAGCGAAAAAGAGGCAAGCATTGGAAGAATGGATATCCCAAGCCGTGATTGCAGGACAAAGTGCCCCTAGGTAAGCAACCGAAGCGGAAAAACACCATAATACCAAGGCTACAGTAATCACACAAGAGGAAATTGCGGAGTACCTGGAGCATAGGTATCATATCACGAAGCAAGATAACCACCAACAAACAAACAACCCATATCCCTTAAGTATCCGGGAATATCAGTACCCCTAGGGCTATGTTTCTCCCAAGTTTAAAACTTACGATGGACAGGGAAACACACGGGAACATATCAGCCGTTTTTTCTCAGCCATGAATGATAGAATTTCCGACGAGAAACTTTGTTTGAGAGAATTCCCCAAATCACTGGAAGGAACAACCTTTACTTGGTACGATAACTTAAAAGAATAAAGCATATATTCTTGGCCCATTATGTACTCGATGTTTATGGGAAAATTCTATTCAGCCAGGCGGAAAGTTACGTTCATAGACCTGAGCAGAAGCGGATAGAGGATAGGTGAAGAAATTGGTACATATATAGCAAGGTTCCGACGGACGGCACTAGATTATCATGAAGACGTTAGTGAAGAAGCACTCGTGGAAATATGTGTACGAGGAATGATTCAGTCCTTCAAAGGGAGTTTGATCAACTTCAGATTTCAAATCTTCGTCGAACTAGAGGAAGCTGCTGAAAGAATCGCCGACTGCATGAAAGAGTTACCCGAAGATGTTAACCGGGGTCATACTATAAGTACCACATCCGTAATCCCCTACAAGCCTAACAATAAAGAAGGAAACGGAAGCCGACAACAAGGAGGATACCTCTCCCAAAGGAAAAACAGATGGATTAGAAGGGATTCGAGATCTTTCCTCCTTTACTACCATATGGAAGAGAACATACTGTTCGGCTCCACAACCAATAGGTAGCCAAGGTGAGGTTCAATTGCCGCCGACAGTGGTGGATGTCAATAAAATGAATAAGGACGCTGCAAGCTATTGCCATTATCATAGGAGAATGGGACATCCGACAGTGGAATGTCTCGCGATAAGAAGCATATTCGAAAGGAAACGCGAGTCTGGAGGGATTGAGGCAGCAAGACAAATGATCGAGCGAGACCCTTTCCCGCGTCATTAAGAATGAAGGACGCCGATGAGCTGAATGTAAGAGCGTGATAGCAAACAACGGGTAAAAAATATATATATATATAATAAATAACATATATATATATAATTTGTAATATTTTTTCAAAAAAAAAAAAATCTCTCGGGTAATGAGGGGGAGGTCGCGGAACGTTAATGACGTCCGATCGACTGACAAAAGGTTGTGGAACGTTAATGACGTCCGATCGACTGACAAAAGGTTGCGGGAAAGCCAATGGCGCCCGATCGACTGACAAAAGGTCGCGGAACGTTAATGACGTCCGATCGGCTGTCAAAAGGTTGCGGAACATTAATGAAGTCCGATCGACTGACAAAAGGTTGCGGGAAAACCAATGGCGCCCGATCGACTGACAAAAGGTCGCGGAACGTTAATGACGTCCGATCGACTGAAAAAAGGTTACGGAACGTTAATGACGCCCGATCAACTGACAAAAGGTTGCGGGAAAGACAATAGCGCCCGATCGACTGACAAAAGGTCGCGGAATGTTAATGACGTCTGATCGACTGACAAAAGGTTACGTGAATGCCAAGGGCACCCGATCAACCGACAAAAGATTGAGGAACGTCAATGACGCTCGATCGATTCACTAAAAGTAACGAGAACGCCAATGGCACCCGATCGACCGACTAAAAACCACGGGAATGTAAAAAGAACCCGATCGGTTGAAAAATTTACTAAAACACCAAGAAGCCGATGGCGCCCGATAGACTGAAAATTTGCAGGAACACCAATGGTGTCCGATTGACTAATGAAAGGTAGTAGGAACGCCAAGCACGCCTGCTCAACTGACAAATAACGACTCGACCAGTAGATAAAGGAGAGGAAAAGGAATAGGCGCATTCATATTATGCCCCGCCCACCCATACCTTAATCTAATTCATAACATCAAGGAGGGAGTAGGCGCGTTTATCATATACACCTCGCCCTTCCAATTATTGTTGAGAAAAACAGAAGGGAGAGTATGCGCGTCTACCATATATCCCGCCCTCCCAATCGAGAAAAAAGGAGGGATGGGCGCGTTTATCATATACACCTCGCCCTCCCAATTACTGTTGAGAAAAACAGAAGGGGGGTAGGCGCGCCGTCCGTCACTCATTCATCATTTGATAGTAACGCGCGACAATGATTAACGCCTGCACCTACGGACTGCACCATTAAAAGCGCTTCCTCACGCTGATCAATAGCAGTAGCCAATGCATAATCGTCCTCACTAGCCAATTCAGCGATCCCCTTCATTTCGCTGGGAACCTTTGATTTGAGAGTAACAACTAGCGTATCCTCTCGACCATGGTAAATCATGTGCATCTTGTCCACGTGCGCTGCTCGAGAAGCCAACTCCCTCAGAAGGAGCAAGCGCTTCAATTCACCAGGAATATCAAAGGAGCGAACAAGCACGGAAATCGCTATAAGGAGGAAAAGCCCGCTCATAAATAAATAGACGACAATCATCTATGGCTTGAGGTTTTCAAAACAATAAATAACAAAGCAGAATAGGAAGCACACACAATCAAAAGATTAAACCACCATCAACTTAAACAAACGTCAAAGAGTCTAAAACAAAAGATAAACAATACAACAACCCGACTTAAAAGTAGATTGGTCGTAAAAGATGAAATTGTTCATAAGATAAAAAGTAAAGAAAGTGCATCAGATTAAATGAAGGGAGGACAACTCTTGTTGCGCCTGCTCAAGAGCATCTGGGGCACCCTTCTCTGCAGCTTCTGCACGAAGTAGTTCATCGCTTG